>NC_134855.1:118773471-119045971 GCF_049852395.1 Peromyscus maniculatus bairdii | reverse complement strand
ATCAGTGTCTGTTTTCTGACCTCTGCAAAAATCCACAAGGGAGATGAAGAGGTGAGATGAAAAGCATGCACAGAGCCTGCACAGGTCAGAGCCCGATGGGCTCCTGCTTCTAAGAGAGGAAGTAGACACAAGCCCATATCCACATCTCACAAGCTATCTTCAATTAATACCTGCTTGCAAATGAAAAAAAATAGTTTTCTCTAACAGAGTCTCACCAAATATACAAATCACTCTTAAGTGCAGGCCCCATGCCCATAGTAGATGGCCAACATAAAATTAACTCAGTGACATTTTTGATAGTTCTTTGTCTCACAATGCTTTGCCAGGGCTGTTTTTCTTCCCCCTACAGGCCCTTTGCATTAATATTATAGTTTCTAGTTTTGTGTTTTTATGGGATATCTCTGTGTGCGATTGTGTTTTTATGTTGAGATATGTTTCCTGAGTATTTTCTTTGGCTCTTTCTCTTCTGTTTGTCTTATACTATTCTGCCTTGTTTATATGTTATTATTATCTTTTAGATGCCTGTTTGTTTCCTAATCAGAAAGAAAGAAAGGGTATGGATTTGCATGGGTAGGGAAGTAGGAAGGGGCAGGGAGGAGTTGGAGAAGGGGAAACCATAATCAGAATATATTGTACTAAAAAATCTATTTTAAAATAAACAGAAGAAAGTGTACCTTAAAAAGAATCAGTGTGACAACAGCGATGGGAAGGAAGAACAGGTGAGGGGCCATCAGCATTTCAGGTGGCTGAGCACCCCGAACAGAATGAGTAGGCAAAGAAGGTAAAGTAGCAGGCAGCAGTCACATGACACATTCTCTATGCCATGTTAGAAACTACAGATTTCACTTTGTAAGGGCAGTGGGGTTTATCAAAGGTCGAGTTTTAGGTTTTTACTTTGTATTACATGAAATCTAGGAGTGGCAATACTTATCTCTAATCCCAGGCCTACAGACACTGAAACAGGAGAATTGTGAACTTAAGGCCAGCCTAGGCTATACAATGAGCATAGCTTCTAGATTCCTCAGAAGACTCATTTTGAAGATGCTTATTTAATCAACCCCCCTCTCTAGGCCATGGTGATTGGAATAACTGTCCCTTTAAAGGTCATGGAAAACAATAGTGGATTTATATGAACTCCTTTAATTCCAAACACTCAAATCTCACAGAGGCTGAGCTACATATGAAAGCTGTTAGACATTCTGAGATGATGTATCTACTGGATCATTAAGCGATTGTTTTCTAAACATGTCCTCTGCCTTTGCTATAATGATATAAAACACAGAAAATAAAACTACTGGAGCTCATGATCCACAATGCACAGTGTAAACTACTGTCCCCAAGGTATTATAGTGTGTTCCATATTTTCCCATAAGGCATTAATACATGGTGAGTGTGCTAATTAGTGATGGCTTTCTCCTTCGCTGCATTTACCTCCTCCCCACTGCCATTGTCTCTCTCCCCTTTCTTTCACATTTTCTATCATAAAGAAACAATATCAATTATGGATGGGCGCAGTATAAATTATTCCAGAAGCCAATGTTGGGTTTTCTTATAGTCAAGATGCCACCTGACAGAGCAGATCTTTTTACCATGGGAGATTAACTGGGGAATTTTAAAAGAAAGATGTAGAAGGAAGTAGGATTTAGAGAGAGTATAAAATGGTCTTTCCTGTGTCATTTCAGTTCCACAAGAGTCACAACTGGGTTGGAAAAGATGTGGGGAATAACAGTGTTGGAGCCACCGGTGACTTTCATCTCTCCTGCTCTGCACTCCAAGAAATGCCGCAGATTTGATTGCCGCCTCCACGGCAGAGGGTTTGTCATTGTTTTAACCCGCATCCTGACATCAGCCTTACTGGATTTCCTGTCCCTAGAAATCAATTTTGAGGTAAGTGTTCCTCTTGCCAACCACTCTCACCCCCCTGGGAGCTTGCTCAGAAAGAGTAGATTAAAGTCAGACTTGGTGGCCATAAGCTGAACTCTGGGTCTGACCACTCATCAGTATTAAGAAGGAAGATACCTCTATGTGGGAAATAAATTTATTTACAGGTTTCCTTCATGGTTGAGAGAAAAAAAAATCAAACTCAGTGGCCATAGTGCCCATAACAATGTTAGTATTCAGAGAAAGATAAAAGAAAAGCCAGGCAATGTGCACATGTGGATTTGGCTACTTGCCCCTGTTACCTGCACTGAGAAATTATCTTTCTTCCGGAGCCTTTGCTTTAATGCCAGAACTCTTGGGGGGTCACAATTTTCATTCCCAGCATGGAGTTTTCTGTTGGGATCCCAATTCTCAGAGAATTTACATGGCTATCAACATGGATCCAGTGTCTCTGGGTTCTCACTAAACAGAAGCCCAGCAGGAAAATGGGGAGAACAGGGCAGGAACTTCAAGTTGTTGTCAATACATGATTTATTTGACATCTTCACTTACCTCTGTTTGGGAATGCAAATGATTTTCAAATTTATTTTCAGTACTTTAGCATCCAACTGTTCTAATTAACATACCTCTATGCCATTAAAGATGCAGAATAGGACTCAGCACCTCTCTGAATACTATAACCAAAAATAGACACACCGATATGATAACACACAGCAAAATGCTGCCGGTCAAGGCAGACATGGGGCACTACAGAATGATGGAAATTTCAGCATAGACAAGCATGGCCATGGATCTTAGTTTTGCCATTCACTCATTGTATAACCTTATGCATCACAGTTCTTCTCTGTGCCTCATTTACCTATCTGTAGTATGCAAATAACTTTTGTGATACAGTGAGGAATGGACAATAATGATAGTAAGATTCCATCACTGCCTTCTAAATAAGTGCTTAGTAAACAATATTGATCCACATTATTGTTAACATTGAGAACTTTTATTATCTTTAAACTGAATATATTCAAATGACAACCAGCAAAAAAGCATAAAAATATTTCCCAATTTCACGTTAAAATTCTTGGGGAACTAAGCTGTGTGTGTGTGTGTGTGTGTGTGTGTGTGTGTGTGTGTGTGTGTGTGTGTGTGTGTGTTACATGTATGAGCATGTTCTCGTGTGTGCAGATACATGTGCATATTGTGTGCATGCAAGTAGAGGCCAGAGGGTTGCAACAGATGTTATCCTCTGCCATTCTCCACCTAATTTTTCAAGGTAGGGTCTCTCACTGACTCTGGTGCTCATCATTTGGCTAGGGTGGCTGGCCAGCAAGACCCACGGATCTTTCCTGTCTCTGACTATCCAGTGCTGGAACTGCAGTCATGAGCCACACCACCCAGCTTTTTACATGGGTTCTGGAGATTTGAACCCAGTTCCTCATGCTTATGTAGCAAGCACTTATCTGTGTTATTTTTTGTTCCCTCTTGCTGTGATTAAATACTCCGACACAAACAACATAAGAGAAACAAGATTGATTCTACCTCACAGTTCCAGAGTTTGTCAAAGTGGAGAAGTCAATGTGGCAGGCCCTTGAGGCAAATGGTCACATCACATCCACCAATAAGAAGAAAGGTAAATAAATGTATGCATGCTGCTTGATTCCCTTTATCTACTTTTATAGTCCAGGGTTCCACCAGGGAATGGCTCTACCCACAGTGGGCAAGTCTTCTCACTTCTATTAAGGCTATCAAAACAATACCCATAGACTTGTCTACAGGCTCACCTTATGGGTGATTCTAGATTTGGTCAAGATGACAAACCAATCATCATACCAATTGAATGATCTCCTCAGTGCAAAGATCAGATTTTTATATATAAAATAATGTATGGCACAGTTTAACAGATGAAAATACAAAGACCTATTTAAATAACTACCAGTATATTCAATATACTCCAAAGGTAATGTTGATATTATAAGAACCTAATGACTAGTTATAAAGGAGTTTCATTGAAAACATAAATTCAGAATTTTAAGTTTATCAAGACCATGCCCTTCATCTGTTTTTGTTTTTGTTTGTTTTTTTTTGTTTGTTTGTTTGGTTTTGGTTTCTTAATGTAAAAATAAGAAAACGGTAGCTTTTCCCAAGCCCTCAAACTTTTTTCAGTAAGGCTATGAGAACAAAATGCTTCAGCTCTTTCTTCTAGTACAGTGAGGAAGAGACTCCAAAGCAATTCAGGGACAGTACAAGGTTGAGAGAAGTAAGAAAGGGGCTAGACTACGGTTAGTAGTATGGAATCGCTGAGGAAGAAAGGCTGCTGGGTAAGCTTAGGAGAAGCTCGAGGACTTTCAGGGCATCAGTTTAGGTGGTGAAGTAGGCAGACTGCACAGCCTCAGTGTGGCCTGGCTCCACTACCCTGAGGGTGCTACAGCAAGGGACCCTTGAGTCAGAGGCAGCAAAGGCTGTGGGAAGAACATTCCCTTCACGGGTGTTCACATATACCTAGATGGTAAACAAACACACTCCTTCTTGCTCTTGCCTTTGCCTCTCTCTGCTACCTCCCCCCAACCCCTGCCACTGTCCCTTGTCCCCATTTGGCATATAGACAAAGTGAGAGTGAAATTCCGATTTACTATAGTAAATTAGAAAATAAAATCTTCATTTTTCCAGACAGTTGCTGTTCAAGAGAAAGCTTAGGACATGTCTATTGCCCCTGCCAACTTCTCTAATAATAAAGAAGGCTGTTAAGAACATGAACACTCACCAGAGCTAGGGTTCTGTCTCCATGTAAAGTGCTTACTCCTCAAGAATGAGGACCTGACTTCCGATTCCCAACACCCATGGGAAAGAAGCACATGGTGACATATATCTATGACGCCAGGGCTGGAAGGGAGTGGAATAGATAGGTCCAAGAGGCTTGCTGGCCACACATTCAAGCTAATCAGTGACCTCCAGGTTCAATGAGTGACATGTCTCACAAAATAAGGTAGAGAGTAACAGAAGAAAGATGCCTGATGTAGGCATCTGACTTACACACACACACACACACACACACACACACACACACACACACACACACACACACATTTTTTTAAAAGAAAAAGAATATGAGCACTTTGAAAGCCAGTGGATTTATACCTCATAGTTCTATTGGAAAGGCTATTGGCAATTCAGAGAAAGTGAATCCTGGAGAGGCAAATTTGCTCAGAGAAGTGTTCAAAATGCATTCAGGTTAAAAAGTTAATGATAGTACTTCCAACAAGCAATCTCTACCACAACCAGAGTGACTATGCATTCTGGTTCATAACCTCTGACACAGAATAATTATAAATACCACTCCCCATTTCATAGTTAGTGTTGTGATGGAAACAACAAGGTCCATAGCGACCTAACTGTAAACTATAGGAAATGTACCCTTAATTTAAAAAGCAAAAACAAAACAAAAAGAAAAACACCAAGGATAATTTAGGTTTCATGGTTGTGATGGTTACTAGTGACTGTCAAACTGACAGAATTTAGAATCACCTAGAATAGAAGCTCCTGGACACAGCTGTGAGAGAGTTTCTAGATTAGGTCAGTTGAGATAGGAAGACCCACCCTATTGTGAGAGGTGCCATGCTGTGGGCTGGGGTCCAAACTGAGTAAAAAGGAGATGGTGAAATGAGCAGCAACAGCCACCACTTTCGGTTTCCTCTGCAGATGCAATGTGATCAGCTGCCTCACATGCCTGATGCCATGTCCTCCTCTCCACGGTCGGCTGGACCACAAATTGTGATCCAAAGTAAATAAACTATAGATGACTTTTGTCAGGTACATGATCACAGAGATGAGAATATTAACTATACAGATGTTTATTGCATTTTATAAAGAATAATTGCCCAGATCATCATACCTGCCACAACTAAGCTATAAGCACAAGGACTTTATCAGCAGAAGATGAGCTGAGGATAACTTCAAGAGTCAAAAAGGGACCTTTCAAGGCAGACTGAAGCACAGTGTACTCAGCTACAACGTGAAGATCTGAAGACTCAAATTAGATCTTGCTTTAGAGTTTCAGGGTATCCCAAAACTTGTCTAATAAATTTCTAATCAAGGACTCTCTGATATCTGTTAATGGAGTAATTAATGTCTCCACTCCTACCAAACCCAAAACTGGAAGCCAGTTTTCACATCAATGGAGGACAAACACTGGAATCAACCACCATGATTGGTTTAAACCTAGGAGCTCTCTCCCACTGAGGGCCATTTACAGTGTGGTTACCCTGGGAAATTGGAGACAATAAAATGTTTGGTGGCAGTCAAGCATCCTGCTCTAGGAATAGAGACTGTGGTTTCACATTATCCATATGAGGCAGGACATACATCACACCAGCATTGGATGATAAGCTGGGGTTTTCTGTTTCTGAATCTGCAGGTGACATCATTGGTAACAAAAAAAAACCCACATAATTGCAGAGCAAGAGTGAATTCTCTATGAAGAACAGAGTGGAGAGCCAACGACAAGCATGCTCACAGAGCTGTGCAGTAGATCTGCCCTCAGATCAACTTCACTTGGCATAACTGAGTATTTAGGGAAGGAGTCACTCCCTATCATCCCCTCAACTAAAGTTCAGGTCGCTGTGGTGTTTCAGGCCCTCTCTGCTTACTGATGATAGTCGGAGAAATGAAGCCATCTGCTGTTGAGGCCTGCAAGTGTCCCTGAAGGGAGAAGAGCGTGGAAGAGGATGTAGCTGTGCTTGTCCTTCCTTGTTCTCTAGCAGGAAAATACCAGCTTCTTAAAACTAAAAATTAAAATAAGAGAGCATCTGTGCAAACAGGAAAGCAGAAGAGAATCTTCTACAACCCTACGGAAAGCAAAGAAATCTCTTAACATAATTAATAAAGAAAAGCACAGCTAGATGAGCCAAGGCAACATTTGATCAGAGCTGTGTGAAAGATCTGCTCTGAATGAGGCAGAGGTATTTTCTTCATTCATTCAAAAAGACATTTGCTGAGTGCCAGCTACCAAAATATAGCTCTGGAAGGGAGTGATGCATCTATCATCAAAGGCACTGTCAGAAACACCTGCTCTCAGTGACCTTGTATTCTAGAGTTGTGAGTCTACATTCTAATGCTTGATGTTGAGACCAGATCCATGAGGGTGTAATTTATTATAGACTTCATCCACAGAATGGACCATAAAACCTCAAATCCATACAAAGAAAGCAATCGTTAGCAGCCAGGGCCAAATGCCACAGAGAAGAAGTAAAGTAGGCAGGGGGAAATCAAAGTTTTAAGATTTAAAAGATTTTAATTTTTTAAAAAAAATTGCTGGATAGAAAATGAATCAGGGATCTCACAAACAAGACATCTTCTGCATGGCACAGACCAACAGCCTCTAGCCCTCCAGAGGAGCAGAAGGGGCAGCCCTCCAGAGGAGGGGGCCATAGCTCAAGATGTCCTCTGCAAAGCCTGTCTCAGGCCTCCCAGCCAACAGCAAAGAACCCTCTAGATAAACCTATAGGACTCACCAATTGAGACACTGTCTCCCAACTCCTGCTTTGGACTTTTGCCTTGTTTGTTTTGTGTTTGAGGGTGAGGTGTTTTTGTTTAGTTGGGTTGTGTTTGTTTTCTACATTACATTATACTGCCTCGGATATCTAATATGAAGAGCATATTATAGGAATTAACAAAGGCTAGATTGCTATTTCAGAATCAACAGCAAGAACATGAACCAGGGGTTTTCTTAGGCAGGGTTTTCCAAATATACTATATTTAAGAGCATTTCACTCAATAGTTGAATATGCAACAGAAAAAGAAAAAAAAAGTAGCCTTGGCTTGACCTGGGAGTTGCCTGACATCCAGTCATGACGGCCTTAGAGGTCTTCATTAAGTCCATAGAGTGTACCTAGGGTGGGGAGAACCCCTGGTATGCCTATGTTACAGGATATGACATTGACTAGACACAAAATCTGACTTGTGGTGAGATGTGTCCCCAAGTACAAGCCATTTCAATATTAACAAATAGAAAACACACGAAAGGATTCTCATAGACTAATTAGCTGCCAGAATATAAGAACTGGAAATATTCAAGGACAGTAGACCACAGCTTCTACTGACTAGGGGATGAAGTAACAGATAGGAACCACGGTGAGGAAAAAAAACAAAAAACAAATATGGAAAAAGAAACACTGCTGAGGAGACAGTGAACACAGTGAAGCCTTCTCACCAACAGTCAGCAATTGTATTACATCCATGCTCATGTGTTCTTTATTCATCCAGGAAGCATTTATGAAGTGTTTGCACATTGTGTGCCAGTACGTTGCTAAGTGTTGAGAACACAGAAAAACAATAGTCATACAGACATGTTCATGGTCTATAGGAGATGAGCCTAGCTATAAGGATGCACAGAAAACCCTGCTCAAGTGTTTATATCAAGTACTTAGCAAAGTGCCTGGCACATAACAGGCAGACTACAAGTGTTAACTGCTATGAACAGCTGGGTCTTCTGTTACAGTTCACTGGGCCCCATGAAGAGAGATAGATTTTTTTTTTAAATTGAGACTTCCATAAGCAGCCTGTGTTCAGGAGAGGGTTCCCAAGGAGCAAGCTTTTTCCACTAGTGAGTAATTCCTGCAAGGTGAGGCTGACAACTAAGTTGTTTGAGGTAGTGAAAGACTCATTTTAGGAAATATCTCTGGAAGAGGGCCAGTGAGATGGCTGAGCAGATAAAGGGGCTTGTCACCAAGGCCATTGATCTGAATGCCATCTCTGAGACTAACAAGGACACAGTGGATTCTGGCAAGCTGTCCTCTGAACTCTACACATACCCTGTGGTATGTACACATACATGTACACACACGCACATGCACACACACACACACACACACACACACACACACACACTTGCATGCATGCCCATACACACTAAATATATTTTTTAAATAAACTATATGGAAAAGACAATATTAGGATAAATATACTCTGGGTGAAAATAGAGGTATCTGATCCACTTCCATTAATCTGTGATTCTAAGGAAATAAGTAAGTAGAGTAAGAACTGATCACGTTTGGTCCATGACCAAAGTAAAGTAAAAATATATTAAAGGTAGAAGACAAAAGAAAGGTAAAGATGCATTAGGAGTTCAAATAGAGAATAGTTACTTCGCCAGAAGATCCGGAAAGGGAACACAAAGCTGATTGCATTTGAACTGGATATAAAGAATGAATAATTCACCAGAGGACTGGGAACAGAAACAAAATATTAGAGTGTTGGCATGTGTGTAGACTGAAACATGCCAATTTCAAAAATAAAAATGGTTCTACTAGTGTGGGGAAACTACAGAAAGAACAAGAGAATCAAAAGCATATTGAGTTCTGTAAGGGATGGGCAAAATGAAACCACTTAAAGATATCCAGGCATGATCTTAAATCAAATAATTCAGAACTGGCAGCCATTTCTACATCTAGGAATTATTCTTTTTCAAATCTAATAAGAACTGGTTATTATTTCTATAGCAACATGACCTGTCATTAGTCCCTGGTTTGGGCATCTTTGTGGTGTCTAGATTCTAACAAGCTATCTAGAAACTCCAATCTCGCTCCCTTCCACTTGGGCACCCATGGTTTCAGCAGGTCGCAGCCAGCAGCTGGGCATGCGTTTCCCTGGAAGCATTCCCAGAGACGAATGACTCTTGGTTCTAAGAAAGGTCTCCTCATCTGTACTTTCAAGCAGAAAAATCAGGAAGTTTCAAAAACCTCAAAGACGGTTACTGAGGTAAAATCCCCAGTGACTAACCATGGACGTCGTTGCTTAGTCATTTTTTTTTTTTTTTATCTATTCCAAGTAAAGAGGAAGAAATTTTCTTCTGCATTGTTTTGTAACGCCATCCTCATTTTCATTTCTAACGAAAGGCTGGATAGTTTGAATGCACTTTTGAGGGTTTTTTTCTCTCCTCTGCTTTTGTGATTTCGTGAATTAACTTGTGCTGTCTTGCCCCTGTTAGAGACTATGATTCTTCAAGGAGCTTTTCCTGTGATTCCAGATCCCATATCTATGCTTCCTCTCTTAACTGCATAATTTGTGTGAATTATATGCTGCAGCGCTGACAAAATGCTTTAGTCTTATCTGTTTCACTTGCCAAAATTTCACAAGGGCAGCAGCTAGGCCTTATAATTTTTAAACCTGACATTCCTTTCTCTTGACCTTTTCTCTCTCAGATTCTGGAATACCATAACCTCCTTTAATATAAGGACAGAAGCAATATCAATGCACACCTCAGAAAGTATCTGATACTATTCCATAGCCATCTTTTAATAAAGTTTTACTGCACACAAAGATAGGAGGATTCATCTGAAGGACTATTTCCCAAACTCCAATAATATACACTAAGTACAATAAGACCACTGAAGCTATTTCCATTCCAATAAAGAAGACCAGAAAGGGCCGGTTTACCATAACTATGGTATCATTGCCTGTGCAGTTCTAGCTAATGAGGTAGATTCCACAATTAGAAAGATTGGTAAAAAAAAAAATTGGTAGGAGAGAGACCTTGTTTCAAATTGAGAAAACAATTTAATAAGTGAATTCAGTATGGAAGCTGAATTCAAATATGTACAAAAAAGTCAACAGAATGTTGCTATAGAAATAACAATCAGTTACTACCAGATCTGGAAAAATAATTCCTAGACATAAAAACAATATCAACTACAAAATATGTATGAACAAGAATTCCATAATAGAGGTATATCTTCTTAACAAAACCATAAAATAATGTTTAAGACAAAGAAATAATTAAAATAGAATAACATGGTTAACATTTTGTGGTTATTATTGCAAAATAGCAAATGACTTTGAAATCCACACAATGAGTAGAAAGCCAATTGCATGCAAAAACATACTGAAAGAGTATTTCCCTCACCAGATGCTGTAAGTGTAAGTAAAAAATATCACAATCAAATACCATGATACGGACCTTGAGACAAAAAGCAAATTATCAGGAAAGTATGTCATATATCAAAAGTATTGCATTACAAATTGATAGAAAAGAAAGTCTCAGTAAATCACCCTGATAGATGCTGTTCATATGGAAAACATTAAGTTTTACTTTTATTTCACACTACCCAAAATAAAATTACATTTAAGATTAAATATCAAAAGATAAAATGAGGGCTGGAGATACAGCTCAGCGGTTAAGAGTGTTTATTGCTCTGTTTTTCTCTTACAGAGCACCTGACTTCACTTCCCAGCACCCATAACAGGTGGCTCACAACCACCTCTAACTCCAGTTCCAGAAAATCCGATGCCCTCTTCTGGCAACCATGGTGCCCACATGCAGTTGCACATATAAATTCACACAGACACGTACACACACATACTTAAAATAAAATAAATCAATTTTAAAATATAAAATAACCATATAAAATTAAAAAATGTTAGGAACTCTGACACGAGCAATATTTTTTTTTTTTATTATTATTATTATTATTATTATTTTACAACACCATTCAGTTCAACATAATAGCCACAGAATCCCCTGTTCTCCCCCTCTCGCCCACCCCTCCCCCCAGCCCACCCCCCATTCCCACCTCCTCCAGATCAAGGTCTCCCCCGAGGACCGGGGTTGACCTGGTAGACTCAGTCCAGGCAGGTCCATTCCCCCCTCCCAGACCGAGCCAAGTGTCCCTGCATAAGTCCCAGGATTCAAACAGCCAACTCATGCAACGAGCCCAGGACCTGGCACCAATGCACAGCTGCCTCCCAAACAGATCAAGCCAACTGACTGTCTCACCCGTTCAGGTGGCCTGATCCAGTTGGGGGCCCCTCAGCCTTTGGTTCATAGATCCTGTGCTTCCATTCATTTGGTTATTTATCCCGGTGCTTTATCCAACCTTAGCTTCAACAATTCTCGCTCATATAAATCCTCTTCATACTCACTAATTAGACTCCCAGTGCTCCACCAGGGGCCCAGCCGTGGATGTCTGCCTTCAGATTCCTCAGTCCTTGGATGGGGTTTATGGCATCACTATTTGGGTGTCTGGCCATTCCATCACCAGAGTAGGTCAGTTCCTGCCGTCTCGCGACCATTGCCAGCAGTCTTTTGAGGGGGTATCTTTGTGGATCTCCGTGGGCCTCCCTAGCTCTCTGCTTCCCCCCCTTCTCACCTTCCCATGTGGTCTTCATTTACCATGGTCTCCTATTCCTTGTTCTCCCTCTCTTTTCTTGATCCAGCTAGGATCTCCCACTCTTTCCCTCGACTGTCGCCCTTCATTGTTCCCACTCATGACCAGGCTATTCATGTAGATCTTGTCCATTTCTCCGTGTCTTTTTTGGGGTCCCGTTTTCCAGGTAGCCTCACTGGTGATGTGAGTAGCAGTCTAGTCATCCTTGTTCCACATCTAGCATCTTCCTATGAGTGAGTACATACCATATTTGTCTTTCTGAGTCTGGGTTACCTCACTCAGGATGATTTTTTCTAGATCCATCCATTTGCCTGCAAACCGTGTGATGTCGTTGTTTTTCTCTGCTGAGTAGTATTCCATTGTGTATATGTGCCACAATTTATTTATCCATTCTTCAGTTGAAGGGCATCTAGGTTGTTTCCAGGTTTTGGCTATTACAAACAATGCTGATATGAACATAGCTGAGCAAGTGCTCTTGTGGTATGATTGAGCATTTCTTGGGTATATGCCCAGGAGTGGTATAGCTGGATCTTGGGGGAGATTGATTCCCAATTTTCTAAGAAAGCGCCATATTGATTTCCAAAGTGGTTGTACAAGCTTGCATTCCCACCAGCAGTGGAGGAGAGTTCCCCTAGTTCCACATCCTCTCCAGCATAAAGTGTTCTCAGTGTTTTTGATCTTAGCCACTCTGACAGGCGTAAGGTGGTATCTCAGAGTTGTCTTGATTTGCATTTCCCTGATGATTAGGGAAGTTGAGCAATTCCTTAAATGTCTTTCAGCCATTTGGGATTCCTCTGTTGAGAATTCTCTGTTTAGTTCTAAAGCCCATTTCTCAATTGGACTGTTGGTCCTTTTGATGTCTAATTTCTTGAGTTCCTTATATAATCTGGATATCAGTCCTCTGTCAGATGTGGGGTTGGTGAAGATCTTTTCCCATTCTGTAGGCTGTCGCTTTGCCTTGTTGACCGTATCCTTTGCTCTACAAAAGCTTCTCAGTTTCAAGAGGTCCCATTGATTGATTGTTTGTCTCAGTGTCTGCGCTACTGGTGTTATATTTAGGAAGTGATCTCCTATGCCAAGGCGTTCAAGACTATTTCCTACTTTTTCTTCTAGCAGGTTCAGAGTAGCTGGATTTATGTTGAGGTCTTTGATCCACTTGGACTTAAGTTTTGTGCACGGTGACAGATATGGATCTATTTGCAGCCTTCTACACGCTGATATCCAGTTATGCCAGCACCATTTGTTGAAGATGCTTTCTTTTTTCCATTGTACACTTTTGGCTTCTTTGTCAAAAATTATATGTCCATAGGTGTGTGGGTTAATGTCAGGGTCTTCAATTCGATTCCATTGGTCCACATGTCGGTTTTTATGCCAATACCAGGCTGTTTTTATTACTGTAGCTCTATAGTAGAGCTTGAAGTCGGGGATTGTGATGCCTCCAGAAGTTGTTTTATTGTACAGGTTTCTTTTAGCTATCCTGGGTTTTTTGTTTTTCCATATGAAGTTGAGTATTGTTCTTTCCAGATCTGTGAAGAATTGTGTTGGTATTTTGATGGGGATTGCATTGAATCTGTAAATTGCTTTTGGTAAGATTGCCATTTTTACTATGTTAACCCTGCCTATCCATGAGCATGGAAGATCTTTCCATTTTCTGAGATCTTCTTCAATTTCTTTTTTCAGGGACTTAAAGTTCTTGTCATATAGGTCCTTCACTTGCTTGGTTAGTGTTACCCCAAGGTATTTTATGTCATTTTTGGCTATTGTGAAGGGTGATGTATCTCTAATTGCCTTCTCAGCTTCTTTGTCCATTGTATATAGGAGGGCTACTGATTTTTTTGAGTTGATTTTGTATCCTGCTATGTTGCTGAAGGTGTTTATAAGCTTTATCAATTCCTGGGTGGAATCTTTGGGGTCACTCAAGTATACTATCATGTCGTCTGCAAATAGGGAAAGCTTGACTTCTTCCTTTCCAATTTGGATCCCCTTAATCTCCTTATGTTGTCTTATTGCTCTGGCTAGAACTTCAAGTACTATATTGAATAAGTATGGGGAGAGTGGACAGCCTTGTCTCGTTCCTGATTTTAGTGGAATTGCTTTGAGTTTCTCTCCATTTAATTTGATGTTGGCTGTTGGTTTGCTATATATTGCCTTTATTATGTTTAGGTATGTTCCCTGTATTCCTGATCGCTCCAAGACTTTTATCATGAAGGGGTGTTGGATTTTGTCAAATGCCTTTTCTGCATCTAGTGAGATGATCATGTGGTTTTTTTCTTTGAGTTTGTTTATATGGTGTATTACATTAATGGACTTTCGTATGTTGAACCACCCTTGCATCCCTGGGATGAAGCCTACTTGATCATGGTGGATAATCGTTCTGATGTGTTCTTGGAGTCTGTTTGCCAGTATTTTATTGAGTATTTTTGCATCAATGTTCATGAGGGAGATCGGTCTGTAGTTCTCTTTCTTTGTTGCATCCTTGTTTGGTTTAGGAATCAGGGTAATTGTAGCCTCATAGAAGGAGTTTGGTAATGTTCCTTCTGTTTCTATTATGTGGAACAATTTAGAGAGTATTGGTATTAACTCTTCTTTGAAGATCTGGTAGAATTCTGCGCTGAAACCATCTGGTCCTGGGCTTTTTTTGGTTGGGAGACCTTTAATGACTGTTTCTATTTCCTTAGGGGTTATTGGACTATTTAAATAGTTTATCTGGTCTTGATTAAACTTAGGTATGTGGTATCTATCCAGAAAAATGTCCATTTCTTTTAGGTTTTCCAGTTTTGTGGAGTAGAGGTTTTTGAAATATGACCTTATAATTCTCTGGATTTCCTCAATGTCTGTTGTTATGTCCCCCTTTTCATTTCTGATTTTGTTGATTTGGATTCTCTCTCTCTGTCTTTTGGTTAGTTTGGATAAGGGCTTGTCTATCTTGTTGATTTTCTCAAAGAACCAACTCTTTGTTTCATTAATTTTTTTGTATTATTCTCTTAGTTTCTAATTTATTAATTTCACCTCTCACTTTGATAATTTCCTGGCGTCTATTCTTCCTGGGAGACTTTGCTTCTTCTTGTTCTAGAGCTTTCAGATGTGCTGTTAATTCACTAGTGTGCGATTTCTCCAACTTCTTTATGTGGGCATTTAGTGCTATGAATTTCCCTCTTAGCACTGCTTTCATAGTGTCCCATAAGTTTGGGTATGTGGTGTCTTCATTTTCATTGATCTCTAGGAAGTCTTTAATTTCTTTCTTTATTTCTTCCTTAACCCATTGGTGATTCAGTTGAGCATTATTCAGTTTCCATGAGGTTGTAGGTTTTCTGTAGTTTTTGTTGTTGTTGAAATCTAGCTTTAAACCATGGTGATCTGATAGAACACAGGAGGTTATTCTGATTGTTTTGTATCTGTTGAGATTTGCTTTGTGGCCAAGTATGTGGTCGATTTTAGAGAAAGTTCCATGGGGTGCTGAGAAGAAAGTATATTCTTTCTTGTTAGGATGGAATGTTCTGTAGATATCTATTAGGTCCAATTGGGTCATGACATCAGTTAAGTCCTTTATTTCTCTGTTAAGTTTCGATTTGGGAGATCTGTCCAGTGGTGAAAGTGGGGTGTTGAGATCTCCCACTATTAATGTGTGGGGTTTTATATGTGGTTTAAGCTTTAGTAATGTTTCTTTTACATATGTGGGTGCTCTTATGTTTGGGGCATATATGTTCAGAATTGAAACTTCATCTTGGTCGATCTTTCCTGTGACGAGGATGTAATGTCCTTCTTGATCTCTTTTGATTGATTTTAGTTTGAAGTCTATTTTGTTGGATATCAGGATGGCTACCCCTGCTTGTTTCTTAAGACCATTTGATTGAAAAGTCTTTTCCCAGCCTTTTATTCTTAGGTAGTGTCTATCTTTGAATTTGAGATGTGTTTCTTGTATGCAGCAGAAGGATGGGTCCTGCTTTCGTATCCATTCTGTAAGTCTATGTCTTTTTATAGGTGAATTAAGTCCGTTGATATTAAGGGATATTAATGACCAGTGATTCTTCATCTCTGTTATTTTTGGTGGTAGTGTGTGTGTACTTCTCTTCTTTGGGGTTTACTGTTGTGGCTTTATCTATTGCCTGTGTTTTCAAGTGTGTATCTGACTTCCCTCGGTTGGAATTTTCCTTCTAGTGCTTTCTGTAGGGCTGGGTTTGTGGATAGGTATTGTTTAAATCTGGTTTTGTCTTCGAATGTCTTGTTCCTTCCGTCTATGATGATTGAAAGTTTTGCTGGGTATATTAGTCTGGGCTGACATCCATGGTCTCTTAGTGTCTGGATTACATCTGTCCAGGTCCTTCTGGCTTTCAAAGTCTCCATTGAGAAATCGGGTGTTATTCTGATGGGTTTACCTTTATAGGTCACTTGGCCTTTTTCCTTGGCTGCTCTTAATATTCTTTCTTTATTCTGTACATTTAGTTGTTTAATTATTATGTGTCGAGGGGACTTTTTTTGGGGGTCTAGTCTGTTTGGTGTTCTATAGGCTTCTTGTATCTTCATAGGCATTTCCTTCTTTAAGTTGGGAAAGTTTTCTTCTATAATTTTGTTGAATATATTTTCTGTGCCTTTGAGTTGGTATTCTTCACCTTCTTCTATCCCTATAATTCGTAAGTTTGGTCTTTTTATGGTGTCCCAGATTTCTTGGACATTTTGGTTCATGACTTTGTTGGCTTTAGTGTTTCCTTCGACTGATGGAACTATTTCTTCTACTGTATCTTCAATGCCAGAAATCCTCTCTTCCATCTCTTGCATTCTGTTGGTTATACTTGCATCCGAAGTTCCTGATCTTTTACTCAGGTTTTCTATTTCCAGCATTCCCTCTGTTTGTGTCTTTTTCATTTTTTCAATTTCCCTTTTCAGATCTTGGACTGTTTCCTTTGTTTGTTTCATTGCTTTTTCATGATTTTCTTTCAGTGCTTTATTGTTTTCTTCCAGGATTTTAATGTTTTCTTCCAGGACTTTATTGTTTTCTTGGAGGGCTTTATTGTTTTCTTCTAATTTGTTTGCCCTTTCCTCTAGTTGTTTACAGCGTTCTTCCAATTTTCTTGTCTTTTCCTCTACACACGCCTCTACCTTCTTCATGAAGTTACTCATAAGGCTACTTTCTTCTGCTTCTTCCAATTTTTGGTGTTCAGGTCTAGATGTTGGAGGCGAGCTAGGTTCTGGTGATGCTGTATTGCTCTTCATTTTGCTGTATGTACTTCTGCTTTGACGTCTGCCCATCTCCTTGTGATTCCTTCTTGGTCTTATCAGTGGACTTGTTTCACAAAGATCTGACAGACTCAGGAGGACTCTCTCTCTTGTCCAAAAGGGAGTTCTCTTGTCCAACTCTTTGGTCCAGAAGGGAAGTCAGGGGCAAGCTCTGGTCCAGAATGGCAGTCGGGGACAGGCTGGGAGCTGGGGGCCGGTCTCTAAGTCTCAGGAAGTGGGTGGGGTCTTGGGCAGATGGGCGTGGGGGCAGGGCGCGGAGACTGCAGGGGCTGCCGGGGGCTTGGAAATGGGTATCCCTCCCGGTGGGGCTAGAAGGGGAGCTGCCCGGTGGCCAGAACCCGGCGCCAAGCTGGGCAGGTCCTCCCGGGGTGGCTGGTGGCCAGGGATGGGGTCCGGGCTGGACCCAGGCACTCACCTCTGGTCCAGAAGGGAAGTTGTCGGGGGCAGGCTGGGAGCTGGGAGCCGGTCTCTAAGTCTCAGGAAGTGGGTGGGGTCTTGGGCAGATGGGCGTGGGGGCAGGGCGCGGAGACTGCAGGGGCTGCCGGGGGCTTGGAAATGGGGATCCCTCCCGGTGGGGCTAGAAGGGGAGCTGCCCGGTGGCCAGAACCCGGCGCCAAGCTGGGGAGGTCCTCCCGGGGTGGCTGGTGGCCAGGGATGCGGTCCAGGTTGGACCCGGGTACTCACCTCTGGTCCAGAAGGGAAGTCTTCGGGGGCAGGCTGGGAGCTGGGGGCCGGTCTCTAAGTCTCAGGAAGTGGGTGGGGTCTTGGGCAGATGAGCGTGGGGGCAGGGCGCGGAGACTGCAGGGGCTGCCGGGGGCTTGGAAATGGGTATCCCTCCCGGTGGGGCTAGAAGGGGAGCTGCCCGGTGGCCAGAACCCGGCGCCAAGCTGGGCAGGTCCTCCCGGGGTGGCTGGTGGCCAGGGATGGGGTCCGGGCTGGACCCAGGCACTCACCTCTGGTCCAGAAGGGAAGTTGTCGGGGGCAGGCTGGGGACGAGCAATATTTTTTAAGCAAAAACAAAACTGGGATTGCAGAGATGACTTATTTTACAAAGCATTGTACAAGCATGGATCTTGAGTACAAGTTCCTAGAATCTAAGTAAATGGCAGGTATTCATGGCCTAGTCAGGGAATCTTTGGAGCAAGCTGACAAACTAGACTAGCTCAGCTGGCAAGCTCTGTGTCTAGCTAAGAGACCCTGCCACAATGAATAATGTGGTAGATATCTGACATAGAACTCAGTCCTCCAAATACATGAACATATACTTGCCCATGCTCACACACATGAAAATATGTATATACACATTCAATCACACCAAAACCACATACAAAAATAAAAAAAAAAATAAATTAATCCAGGATATTCAAATGCTTAGAGAGCTCACAGTTTGGTTTGGTTTGTTCTATATGGGTATTTTTCTTATTTATGTATGTAAGTATTTGAAAATTAATTTTGCACATGTTTGTATAATTGTATGTGATGGTTGATCTATGCATACATTGTAGAAGTCAAGCTAATTTACATATCTACTATCTCACTAACTTGGTGTATGTATAGTTGAATTTTAAAAATATATTTTTAGCAATGTTTATAGTGAAAGAAACTTAGAATTAGCCACATACAAAAATAAAAAAATAATAAAATTAAGTCAGGATATTCAAATGCCTAAAGAGCTCATGATTTTTTTGTTTTGTTTTGTTCTGTATGGGTATTTTTCTTATTTATTTATTTATTTATTTACTTATTTGAAAATTAATATTGCACATGTTTATATATTTGTATGTGATGGTTGATCTATGTATACATTGTAGAAGTCAAGCTAATTTACATATCTATCTCACTAACTTGGTGTATATATAGTTGAAATACTAAAAATATATTTTTAGCAATGTTTATGTGTGAAAAAAATTAGAATTAGCCAGCTATATTGAGCTAAATGATCTGGTTTTGTCAGCAGTTTACAGAGCTTTTTAGTCAGAAGCCAGATGGACATCTGCCTTCTTCCCTCCCTCAGGCCAGAGCAGAGTGTTGACTTTGGCCACATCAGTTTGACAGGGCGTCTTCACAGACTGTTTGAACTGGTGCTTGTTGACCTGAACAGAGTTTGTCATTATCTTTTATCTTATTCCTTGTATGCTCAGTGGTCAGTGTGGCTCTGATGATGACAGAGTATCCAAGCTTGTTTCCTTGAGGTAGGATGCTCTATTAGTGTTCTGGGATGCCCAGAGGTGAATGACCTGCAGTGCTTCTCATTCTGTTTATGGATATTTCTCTGGCCTGTTTTCTTGGCCTTCAGTGCCTTGGCTTTGACTATACTCCAGGGGTGGGGGAATTCCCCTCATTTTTAATGTCATCTTGGTAAAATGGGTCCTCTTTTAGCAATAAACAATAATATATAATGCATTATTGTCAACTATGGTTACCATTGCATACAATAGCTCACCAAAAGAGATTTTACTCATGTAACTGGAACTTTATTAATTAAGTTTATTCCTTGACATTTTCAAACAAGTATATTTATATATATATATACACATTCTCATCACTCTTCCAAACCTCTGTTATGTCCTTCCCACTCCTACCAACCCCCTACAACTCCCTTTCATAGATTTGTGTCTATTTTATTTATTTATTTGTGACCCACTGAGTCTACCTTGGGTTCTCTGTATGACCATCAATTTGCAATTATTTTCTCGAGTCTGGTAGCATTCCCTGAAACCCTTCCCTATCCATATCTGATCATTATTGTGAAGAGATCTAATGCAGCACCTGATTTCAATTGTATCTTTCTTGCCCAGAAGATATTTCTCAGCCCTTCTCCCTATCTTCTGGCTCTCATATTCTTTCTATGCCCCCTTCTACAATGTCCCCTGAGACTTATAGCAGAGTACAAATGTTTTCTAAATGGAACTTTCTGGTCTAATCAATGTCTTCCTTTTCTGCTTCAGCCTCTGGTAACGTTTTTGAGCTTAAATGACCACTTTCCAGCTAGAGTTAAGGCTTGTTAAATAGGAAGGAATTCAGACATGTTAAAACTACGAATCTAGACAGAATCCTAGTGGCCCCAAAAGGGGACCCACTACTGTTGTAAAATGGCCATGGTATCAATTTGCCTTCTGTTGATGTTTATGGCAATAAGTCAGAAAAACTTCTCTTTACAGTGCTTGATGGTCAATGTTAAGACTCATAACTGCTCAGAGTGCTAAGCATAAATGACTGTTGAACAGCCACTGTTAAGGTGTCTGTGTCCTAGTAAATAACACTCAACCTACACTTATATGAACAGTCCTAGTAAATTCAATGAGTTTCAAAGACAAAATTAATAAGCAAAAGACATGAAAGTTGACGGGTGATTTGGGGAGAATTAAGGGGGATTTCTATAGGAGTTTGCCGGGGTGAAAAGGGATAATGGAGGTGAAAAGGATACAAGTATACTTTACACGTGTATGAAACATCAAAGAATGAATTTAAAATGGCAGGGCAGAAGCCAAGCTGGTAAATGCCTGCTGTGCTGAATAAGGGCCTGAGTTCAGATCTCTAGAATCTGTGTTTAAAAAAACCCAGGCATGGTGGCAGTTGTTCATCACAGACAGCTGCATTCCTGGAGCTCATTAGCCAGCTAGTGAATCAATGAATTTCAGGTTTATTAAAAAGCCATGTCTCCAAATAAATAAATAAGCATGGAAAGCAATGGAAGGAAGACACACAAAGTCAGCCTCTGGCCCCCAGGCATGTGCACACACCCACGTGAACAAATAATTACACCACATATAAAACACACACACACACACACATACACACACTAATAACTTAAATTTTGAAGAAAAAATAAGGGAAGAGAAGAAATTTCAAAGAAACTTGCATAGGGAGTAGAACATATATACTGATTGTAAAGGAGCATTAAAGGAGAGAGAGATAACTTAAGAGCCACTAAGATGCTTGACTTTCATAATACTTCATTTATAGAGAAACAATTTAAGTGTACCAAATCAAATAAGCTCTAGTCTTTGATGTGTTTTTAAAGTATGCTTGCCTTTTTGTTTTGGCAACAATGATTTATCTACCATTTCTTTACATTCCCTGGGAATTTCATTTTAAAGGAGGTATGGGGAGGCAGCTGGGCACATGTCAGTAAGCGCTTGCTGAGAACCAAGTGGGGATCTTTAGCACTCATATACAAGCTTGCCTGTAATCCAAGCTCTAGAGAGGCAGACAGATACCACAAGCAAGATGGCTAGCAAGACTAGTTAAATGGAAAAATGGTTACATCAAGAGACCCTGCATCAGAAATTACAGTGGTGAAGAGCCAAGGAAGACACCCACATCAGTTTTTAGTGTTGACATAGATGTGCACACACATGCATGTGAACCTGCACACGTGCATGCACACTCAAGTGTATGTGTATGCATATTTCACACACATGCAAACATGCACACATGAAAGCACACATTCATGCAAACATACTCATGCAAACATTCACATGTATACTGCACAAGGAAAAAAATTATGTGGTAAAACAAGCCCATCTCCAATTTAGTTATATACACTTAAATTTTTTAATGGAATATCAAGTATTTGGGAAATTTATCAATTTTCTTCATTTCATTCATGAATTTTAAGTCTTAAAGAAAATTTTCAGAAAAATTAAAGATGAAAACACAAGGGTTGCTTTAAGGTGTTTTTTTCATTAATGAAACTATTTAATTACTACATACAGTGTTTAAACTCCATCAATTAGGACCTGTTTAAACTTTTGCCATGTGTCTTTAAAGTTCTCTGTCAAAACAGGCATTTGCTGAGAGAATTTACAGCTTCATATGGTAACTGAGAATTCTCTAAGATAGCTTTAAACGAACAGAAAAGGGGAATACCCTAGCAAAGGAATGATGCTTCTCATTCATGTCCAATGATGAAAAGCTCACAGTCAACAAATAGGAGACCTCACAAGGACTCCACACAGCCTTTATCACAGCCTCACTCACCAGCCTCAGACCCACTTCAAAACCTTCAACTAAAAGAAACCCAGCATGGGAAGCTTGCCAACCCTCTTTCTTGCCAAGTTGGCAAAGCCCTGAAGGCTTGAATGGGCTTCTCGATGTATGAGATAAAAGCAGGCATTGGGAGCCTGTGAAGCCTTCCTGGGCACGTACAGGCCTTAGGTGAAATTCCATCATCTGCTTTTATTTGCGTGTGATGTTATGTATGCAGATGGCACAACGTAGGCCTCTAGTTGCAGGCATAGTTTTGCTAGGAAACGAGGATAGAAAAAAAAAATCTTAAACATGAATTAGGAAA
This sequence comes from Peromyscus maniculatus bairdii, assembly GCF_049852395.1. NCBI lineage: Eukaryota > Metazoa > Chordata > Mammalia > Rodentia > Cricetidae > Peromyscus > Peromyscus maniculatus. The sequence continues at coordinate 119,023,408 of NC_134855.1, read as the reverse complement.
GGCGTTTCCCCTTCAAAGTTGCCCTTTTCCAGCTTTGATCTTTGCCTCTAACAACTATATAAACGTAAGACAGGAGAGGACAAACTTGATTTCAGACAAGCTTTTCCTCTGGAGCAGAATGTGTACGTACTTGTGAAAAGGTGAAGAGCAGGCCCAAGTGACAGCCAGAAACATGGATTCTGAGCTGAGCTATGTTCTTGCTTCTACCCAGCAAAGCTTTAGCCATAAGTCTCTCTTCATTTCCAAATGAGTAAGCAATTAGGAGTCTTCTCTAATGATTTTACTCCCCCTCCCCCACCTTCTGCACTTTTTGCTTAACCAGAATTTCTTTCATTGTGTGGTCTAATGTGGTTTGATGCTTCCTACACTCTCAAATCCTTCACATCTCCTACTTTTATGTGCCTGTTAATACCCCCACACTGTATCTTCTCATTCCCTGATGGTGGGAACTCCCTTACTCTAAGAAACCCATTCTTTCTCACTTCAAATGGAAGTCATGTTGACTGGGAAGCAAAAAACAATCTGCTTGCTAGAAATTTCTGAAAATTACTCTCAAAGGTCTCATTATATGTAATTTTTCTGTAGAAACATCCTACTTATAGAAAAGGAAAGTAGTCCCTATTCAGTCTAGCTAATGTTGGAGGTGACGGCCATTCATGGGTATGTGTGCACCACCTGTACATTTTAACTTCATCTCTACCTCTACGAATCCCCTACCCAGGACTTCCTTAGGAATTCATGCCAACTCCAGGAGACTTTCTGTACCTGTACACTTTCTCACTAATGCTCCATTTCATTCCAAATACAGCTAGAATCCTCAATTTTCCCCTCAGAATTATAATGTGTCTTAAAAAATAAAGAGACTCAAAGAAACTAATTCTCTACTGCCCTGGATGGGCCCAATGCCATGGAACAGGTTAGGGAAATGGCCCCAAAGGGCACTACACAGAATGGGATCTACTGCACTTGCTAACAGTGAGAGCATTCTGTCCCCAGGATGGCTGAATGAAACATACAATACCATACATAACTGTTTTGCTGTAAAGAAAAGTTAGCGACCTTCATAACTTATTTGGAGATATTTATACTTTAAAATTAATTTTTTAAAAAAATAAACAGTGCAATAATTGAAGTTGTCCTTTTTCACAAACCAAACTCGACAGTGTTTAAGCATTATGTGCATAGCTTGAAGTTTAATAGTGAGTTTAATGATGAAGTTATACAGTGAACTAGAGAAATACTTCAAATTATCTATGATGAGGGTATCAAAAGCCATTTTTAGATAATAAAAATTTCAAAAAGGCCATAAATACTTTTGTCAGACAAGGGGCAGTTATTTTCCAAAAAGAATATATGCATAACTATTTTATCAAACTTGCTTCGAACATTCAATGTCAGTCCTGTCTGCCCTTATCTTGGTCACCATCAAAACAGACTTCCTGGATAACCAAATGCTCAATGGCTCAAAGAAAAAGTAGTTTCCTAACTATTAAGCTCCGGAGTTCTCTTGTTGTGTATCACCAAAACATCCCAAAGGATTGTGCGCAATCATGTACAGGGCTTAATTATCTTCAGACAGACAAAAGACAGCCTCCTCCAACCACAGCTCTGGACCTGATCCCAATAGATTTCTACTCCTTCTTGCTCCCTTCAGCCACCCTTCCTGGGTTTTTATGTTATTTATCTTGTAATATTAGGGTATCAAAAGCAAACTCTCCACCTTCAGAGTTTCTCCATGAGATTTATATAAAAATCCAGAAAAGGGCTTATTTTAGGTTCCACTTCATGGCTTCCAGGGGAACCTATGAGATAGTAAAATCAGATAAACGTTCTTTGTTCCCTCGTGAAAAAAAAAAAAAAAACAGTGACGCAGACTGGAGAGTCAGAGGAGGGTTAAGGAGGTACTCCATTCTCCTCCTCATGTGCCTATCATAAATACAATCCAATTATAAGTTCTCCTGAGACAGGACACAACTCGCTCCAAATCATTACACCATTCCATCATTCCCATCATAATCTTGTAACTGATCCAAATCATTCCCATTTGATGACACTAAAATATTCAGAGAGGAGAATTTAAAAACTGGCAACAATTCTATCTCAGATTCCTTAAGGGGGTGAGATAAAGACATAAAAATAAGTATGTTTCCTTCTCAGTCATATGGCTTGTGAGGATAAACACTTAAATTTTCATGTTTATCAATCACAAAATATTTATATCTACATTTAGCAAAGAACTCCACAGTGTCCAGTGAATACTTGAATAACCAGAAACATTTTTCCTTTCTATATAGTTTTCTGTCATCACTAAGCTTAGACCCAAAGAGAAACTGTATGTAGTGATCACATGCCTTGACCAAAGGTAAACTTTGAGCAAGTTCAAGCAGCTAACAGAAGTCTACACAACTGAAGTTTGCTGCAAAACCACTGGAAAACTTAGCATCTCCTAAAGAAATCAATCTGCATTCTAAAATGACCTTGATTTTCAGATCAGATATTGATTCTTTCTCATGTTTCTAAAGAGCTGGGACATTTTTCAAAAACTATGAGGTTGAAGTTTTAACTTTTAATTTTTCTGTCTGATGATTCATATTTGAAAACTTTGCTTTACTGTATTGGTATACACAGACTGAAATAGTCAGAGACCATTAGGGCCAGAACTGAATATGACAGAATTCTAAGATCCTCATATTAATATGGAACAGTAATAATGGGTGATAATTGTTCATTATTAATAACGTACCAAGAATTATTTAACTTGTTTAACTGATTTAATTTGTACATTAACTTGAGAAATAAGAAACACATCACATAACATACACAGCCTAATCATCATTTATCAGATAGCTGTTCTTCAATGGGGACATATTCTTGAACATATTGTATAATTTAATAGGTAGTAACTACATTTATTCATCTTTATAGATCCCGATATTACAAAATAACAAATATAATCATTTAGCACAAGATATTACAATTTAACCCTGCTCTAATGAATAGTTTTGGATGAAAATTGTAAATATATAATGTTATAAATGAGAGTGATACTACTATTTCAATTCTAAGTGTATGTCTAAACTGTGATAATAAGAGAGGTGAGAAAGAGCCAGATTTATTTTACACAAGTTCACCAATTTTTTGGCATGAGTTGCTCAAAATACCTCATTTTGATTTTTTAAAAAATTTATTGAGGCTCTATATAGCTATCTTCTCTTTTATCCTTAACATTTCTAGTTTGTGACATCCTTTCTCTATTTTCTTGCTTAGTCAATCACATGACTCACCTTAGAAATATTCTATGTGTGCCTAAGAGCAAAGCCTACTTTGTAGTCATTGCCTGGACCATTTTATACTTGAAAAGAAGGATGGTTGTTTAATCATATACTTCCAGTTTTTTATACCTTGCTGATGCTATGTCTACATTAAATTATTTACTTAGTGATTAAATTGTTGAGAAAAGAATCCACTTTCATGTCAATTATTAAATTATTCCATACTAAAATCTGTAGGTATTGCTATTGAATAATCTACTCAATAATCTACAGCTACTACTAGGTGTCTCCTTTTCTCATAGTTCTCCAGACCTCACTGCCTGCTAATTATAAATCCTTTCCTTTGGATTCCTTGTTCCTCCCTTTGTGTCAAGTATGTGCTGGAACATGAAATAATGTTATTTTATTTGTCCTCTCCATGTGCCTTAACTGATAGGCTCAGTGCAGTCTTGCCCTAAGGCTATGTTTAGGTTTCCTTCTCCTGGTCTAGCAAATGTTACATGAAACTGGAATGTCCCTTTCTCAAGTTCATAATTAGTTTATTCTCTGAGCATTTACATGTTTGAAATAAAGGTTCTTCAAAACACCTACTGCATAGATGAAATGAACTGCTGTTGGAATGATCTTCTGTCCATATCTATATATACAAAATGCCTGGGCTTATTTGTGGGTAATTAACAATTATCTGTATTATCTTTCTATAAAAAAGAAACTCTGCTCTACCACATGTGGGTATTGTGAGCTTTGTTACCCCACAATTCCGGTTATTCCCCTTTATTTGAATACAGCATCACCATATCGTGCAATTATCCAGCACCTTTCATCTTTCGCGCTTACACCATAATGATAATAATAATGACAACTGCAGTAATAACCATTTATCTAACACTTTGTATTTAAAAAACACTTTACAATGAGCAATTAGTTATTCCACCCCAGTGAAGTAGTTTGGTATCATTATAATCATCTTTCCAGAGGTGGAAACTAGTATGCAAAATAATGAATTTGTCTTAACTCATGAAAAAAAATTAACATCTTTGAGCCAAATACAGAGCTGTAACAGTACAGACACTCATGGTGGGGCTCTCCAAGAGTATGTGACTGGACCCAAGGGATCTCACTGGATTTGCTTTCACTGAGAACTGCCCAGGTTAATCTGTCTGGAGAGCCGAGTAGATAGCAACATTTTGGGAAGGAAGTGAAGGAAGTGTAAAATAGTGGAATAACATTCTCAACAGTGCCAAAGGCATGAAGGTTTTGCTAGTTGTTCCCAAGGAAATTTCCCTACCTTATGTTGCCAGAAAACTACATCAAATACAGTAAGCTGCCGGATTCTGGCTGGCATCTAGTTTCCCCAGAACACAAGGGGCTTTAAGCAGAAGTATTTTATCAGCACTTATGCTTCTCACCATGTGCATAGAATCCATCGCCATGGTGATAAGTGAGAGATATTTAAAATAGGACTTCAATAGAGTTCAATCTCTTTGTGGTTTTGAAGAGATTATACTTTAACACAAATAATCAAGTACTATGTAACAGCTACTATGTGATCAGGACTTGTGTGTGTGTGTGTGTGTGTGTGTGTGTGTGTGTGTGTGTGTGTGTTCTTACCTGTGAGAGTACTTTATAACTGTAAATCATTTGCTTTGAAATATTAACTTGTACTTCTAGGAAGTTAGTTCCCATTTAGTTAGCCAAACACAGTAAGAGTGCATATAAAACTCTAGGGTTTTTACTTAGGAATTCCTACAACTGAAAAGATGGTTTTTGTTGTTTTTGATATTTTTAATATTTTTGTAGTTTAAATTCCTATCCTAAAGCATCATTTAATAATTTAAGCACTTTCTGGAAGAATTAATTAACTTTGTATATTCTAAAAGTTAATTATCTAAAATATAAAAATAACAAAATATTTTCCAATTATAAAATTAATTTAAAAGTTCAAATGCAAAAATAAAAATGGAAATGAATTCAAAAGGAGACTCCAGCTGAAGCATAAATATACAAGGTTTTTATAAAATTAAAAACTTGTAATCTTTGATAGGATAAAACCTGTATATATTAATTATAATATGTCAATAACAGGCTGCTTAGATTAAAAGGCTAAAAGAAAAAAACTTTCTCATAAAGTCAAACTATCAAAAAAGGAAGCTGTAACTACAAACACGTGCCATTTGGTGAAACATGACTGAAGCATGCCTTTCTATGCAATCTGTGGAATTTAAGCACCCTGTATTTAATTCCTCCACCTATACAAATACTCATTGTTCTCTGTATCTCTCATGTTTAAAAAATGTACTGTGAAAAGTTTTGTGAGTTCGTCTTTGCAAGTTCTTTCAAACATGAAAGATAATACAATGATTAAAAATAATTACTATGAAAATACACACAGCATCATCAGTTTGGCTACTTAAGTGGATTTTTTTTTTTACGATTTGGGTTTTGTTTTTTTTCCATCAGAAAATTACTCAGATAAAGTGATTAACTTTCTAAAGCAAAGTAGAGAAAACCAAGATATCCAAGTATGTAGAAACTGTCAGGACCATTATATGAAAAAGAAACACAGCTTTCAGATAGTGCACTCCTATCAGGGGAACATTCCCCCAGGGCTACGATGAGAAAGAGCATCTGATCTTCAAGGGCACCTGTGGTGGTAATCTAATTGTACTGAAATATTTTTTTTTGATTGTATGTTAATAAATAAAGTTGTCTGGGGGTCAGAGCTATTAGAGCCATAGCAAGAGTGTGGCGGTGGTGGCACACGCCTTTAATCCCATAGATATCTGTGTGTTCAGGGTCAGAGCTACTAGAGCCATAGCAAGAGTGTGGCGGTGGTGGCACACGCCTTTAATCCCATAAGATCTCTGTGTGTTCAGGGATACAGTCAGCATTGGAGACATATGCCTTTAAGACCTAGGGGGCTGTACATTCAGACAGTGACGAGGCAGTCATGTGTTTGGGTTTACAACCAATGAGAAGGCAGAACAACATACTATAAAAAAACAAACCGACAGGAAGTAGGTCTCTTTTCGCGAAGCTGGGACAGCAGGAGGAAGGGTAAGATTTTAGCTCTGAGCTCTGACTTCTCGGCTCTCTCTTTTACATTGTTTCTGTGTTTCTTATTTAATAAGACGGTTGGTTACATCTACAGGCACCCCTCTCCATAAGGCTGATAGACGGGGAGCTCCCCTTTGAAGACAATTGGGCACACATACAGAAATACAAGTAATCTCACACACTTTAGTCTGTTCACAGAGACCAGAGTTAGAGATGAGACAGTCAGGACATTAGAGGAGTTCAAGGCAGACATATGACTTGATTCAGGACTCCTCTCACCACCTTCCTTCACTAGTAAGAACATCTGCATTTGGACAAATGGCAGGCATGAGAAGGGCAGCCAGGTTAAGTAGAACTCCTAACTGGAACTAAACTAGCTCATGTTCAATGAGGAGAAACTGGGTTTGGAGATGGTGACTAGATGATGGACGCTGTGCAGGTGAGGTGAGCATGTGTGGGCAGTCTGTTGACGACAGCCCCCAGAGCACACAGGTGGTTCTGTTGGTAGTTTCCTGCCAACTCCAACAGCACCAGAGCTCCTGACCTCAGTCGGAACACAATCACTCCACCTGGAGTATCATTCCTAGACTGTTGGAGGGAACTGCTTAATCAAGGTCCAAACAGAACAACAGTGAGAAGGCTAGCCAAAAAAAAAAAAAGCAAGCACAATGTCATCTATGAGGAAGCACATTCAAGTGAGCCACCCTTCTCTGTTCCTAGAAAAATACTACCTCTTACAACATAACTCTTCTGGGAAGATTTCCCTGACCACTCCAAAATACTGACTTCTATCCCTGCTTCATTTGTCCTGTGTGACAAATACCTTTTGTTCCTCAAATGTTTATGTGTAAATAGATAAATTCTAACTGTGCTTAGTTCTAATACTCTTTACTATCAATACTTTTCACTTTAGTATCAAGACAAGTACAAAAGGGGTAACCAACAATTATAAGGGAGGAAGAGAAGAAAAGTAAAAATAAAATAGGTTGAGATCCATATGTAGGCAATTGCTCTGGGACCTGCCCTGATTCCTAAGCTCTGTATCCTTCCCTTTCCTCCATCACATCTGGACCCTGTGATCTACGCTAGCAGACTTCACTACTTGCCATGCCTAGGATCTATGCCACAGGAGGTAGTCTAAGTTTAAACCTAAATCTGTATGGCCTAACAGCTCTGCCCTTCCTGCAGTTCTGCTCCCTGTCTAAACAAAATGCAGCACTCTCTTGGTTTCTCCTGCCCTGCTGCTCTCCCAGGCTGGAGAGACTGTCACTATTCTCCTAGACCCATAGTTGGGACATTCTACCTGCTGGGGGCAGACCAGCTGGTGACCTCACTACCAGCCATGCTTCACTCACCCCTGATAGACAAACATGGATACCATACCCTACCCCCTGCAAACTGGCCTTGGTTCCTGGCTATTGGCCATTATCCTAGATTTCTCCCAGCATGCCTGAGGACTAAATACGTGTGGAGGCTTATTGGTGTAGGAAATAAGGAATCAATGAAGGAATGAATGATATACAATGAAACATAGAAAAAACATAGAGACTTTGATCAGTTTAGTGATTCATGTACAGTATAACTCATTCTGTATGTGGAAGAAGGGTAAAAGATGACATTCCATTCTCTTGTGAATGGTTAACAAGCAACTCATGGGCTGACAAAATGACTCAACAGACAGAGGTACTCACTGTGCAAGCCTGTCAATGTGAGTTGCATCCACAGAATCCACAGTTGATAGGAGAGCATGTGTAATGGCATGTATGTAGCTACATTCACACACACACACACACACACACACACACACACACACACACACACAAATAATAACCACAATAATACCACTGGTAGTAGTAATACATAATTTAGTAAAGAGTTAATCCATGAAAGTTGACTCAACCATATTAGCACACACTTAAAAGCTGCTGCTCATTGGATTGTAGTTCTGGGTAACAACCCAAATGCTGTGTGAGAGAACATGTCTAAAGTCGACTTTCCTGTGTTTTAGAGAAAGCATCAAATGTCCACTAGGTTAATATCAAAGTATCATTTTAATTAAAAAGATCCACATCAGAAGAGTCCTGAGAAAACTGGGGAGGATGTAGGAAATTATAATTATGCTGCTAAGTCTCCCACAGAGGAAGTCTGCATTGATTGGCTAATCAGTAATCAATACTGCACACACAGTAGTTACCCAACAAATATTAATTGTGAAAATGGATGATGAACATTTGCATATATGTGTGTGGAAATAAATGTTGTGTGGGTAGAAATTCACAGCCTGTATATGACAGAAAATGATTATGACTTCACTCTTCTCAAGCATAGACTTGATATTTACTTAACATGTACTGTCTTGACACACAAAGTGGTCATTAGTAGCAAAACAGAGTTAGAAATTTTCTACAGGTAGAACTGTTGAGCAACCTCAAAATAACTTCTGCTAACCTAAGACCACTGAATTTTGTTCCTATTTGGCCACACCTAGAAGACATAAAAAGCCAAAAGAATTCGGGGTAGAGAAGATCCAAAGAATGTGTCTAGTTTTCAGTCTAAGCAAGTGGCTTTCCATGCATTTGATCCCAGGCTGAGTGTTTAGTTTTCATTTGGCAATGCTTGCCTACTCTCAGAGTTTTTAAACTCAACCTGGCATAAAATTCTCAAGAATAATGTATATAGTTAGAATGCTAATATAAATAAAAGTATTTAATATAGAGTTTTTTATCAGATGCAGAAATGATTAAAATAACAAACAAAATCATGATGTAAAAAACAATATTAATTTGCACTGTTAAGAACTGTCATTCAAAATATCTTACATTATGCTTCAGGTGCTTTGACAGACAAATAGGGAAGAAAATGCCATAAACAATACCCCGGACTGGTCCAATCATCATGCTCTGCTTCATGTTAATTATTGCATAAATGGAACAGACATTATCTAAAGCCACGGGTTATAAAATTGGCTCTTGTCTGTTATATAATGGTCCTGATGGAACTGAGAAAATTAGTTCTTTAATTCTAGTTGTTACTTCCTACTAATTGTACCTTTCCATAAAATTTAAGGCTGCCCATGATTACTTCTTTCATATTACATATTCTAAGTACCAGCATATAGAGCCTTATGCATACAAGACATCCTTATTGCAGGTGACTGAATGTGTATCACAATGTTTTCTAAGACTGATTGACCTCAAACACATGAAAAGACATATAAACCCAAGCATAACCCAAAGGTACCATAAGATGGTAATGTACTTGTGCTCTGAAGATTTGCTTTTTCTACATATGGACAAACTCTACTAATATCATGGGAAATGAATGAGAGGAACTGAATGCAGGTAGTGATGTAGATGATGCTTTTCTTATTTTCATGAGTCTCAATCTGCATTGACAATATGAAAGGACACATATGCTTGTTCTTTATTGGATAATTTGAAGTTGTTATTTATAAACATCAATGAGAGGATTTCAAAGATTTGTCATAGAATCAGAAAGTGCAGAGGGAAAGCTCAGAGTATTCCTTATGTTCAATTTTTTAATAAAATCTACGAAAAACCAAGTTTGTATTTGAGAACAGTTTTGACAATTCCAGAAGTATATGAATGAATTTAAAACTCTTGACAACCTGTTTTAAGGGGAAAATAGAGTCATATTAATTACTTGTAATTTATCTTTATTATATCACTGAGTTCCTAGATTTACAATTCAGAAATTATAAATCATGATGAATTTAGCCGCCATGTAGATGAAGACAACAGTACTTACATTAGGGACACAGAAAACTGAGCCTGTCTATTTCTTCAATGAGTACACCACTAAATGCCATACCACTGCTTAAATGTACCTTCTCCAGTAGGCTAGAAGAGCCATAAAAATGTAAAGCCAGTCTCTAGAGCCGATTATTATTCCTTGTACCAGCCATGCTCATGCACACTTATGCAAAGTCACGTGAGGACAGAAAAGTGATCATTATGGCATGTGGACACATGCAGTTCGTTGCTCACTCAACCTTCACTTCTCTTCCTCTACAATAACCAGAATAATTGTTTTTGATGAACATATTGCTTCCTAAAATCAAAAACTACTAGGAATGCAAGGAATGAATATTTTACCAAACTCAGTAAAATGTAAGATTTAAAGGAAATCTGCTTAAATATAAAAGAAAATGGACTCATCCCTGAAGACACTTTTTTACAGTTTTTGCCTTTCTTATCCTTGTCTACACTTTATTTATGATGGCTTAGAGCACCAGCAGCCTTTAAAAACCCTGAGGCATTGAAATGGAAAGATAGGAAGGAAGAACAGAAAAGGAAGTGTTTGAGGCTTGATGACACCATGAATTATCATGCAACCAATCCAGTCTATCTGCAGCACAAGTTCATGTGAAACACAAATGTACCTCTATTCTTTGAAGTAGAATGTTTGGGAGCTCTTCTCCATTATGAGCAGAAAAACTGATTTTAACTAATAAAATTGGTTGACTCACTCTTTAGAAATCATTAAAAGCAATAAATGAATCATTTAACTAATTTGTTGCTATAAGTTGATAAATCTACTCATGTAAACTCCATCTTAAAATTACACTTTACCTATTAGTCACGTCTCCTAAAATACAAGTATGTCTTATAATAAAGTCACCGCTATGAGCAATTTATCTTAAGAATCTTTTCTTCATACACTGCACTTTGGAGGGGAGATAGACCAAGACTCCAGCCCCTAAGGAAAATTTTCCTTTCTGAGTCTCCAAAAGTACAGTAAAATGTACGATGAAAAAAATCTGTAGAGTTATATTTTCTAAAATAAATTGGGGAAGATCAAAATAGACACTTATTAATCTCCTACTATTCTTTCTCATAGCAGACATTCTTGCTAAATCATCACAACACTTTAGGAATGGAGTGTCACTCAGGTTGTATTTCGGGGAAGGCATGGAGTATTAAGTACCTCTTTCATGTTGTTGGAACAATAACAGACTTCAATCCCACATTCTCTCATCCTATTTAGGATATGTACTGACACGTGACAGTATAAGCAGTGCTTTCTACTTTAAACCCCTTTTCATCATTCCAAATTCAAGAGTTCCATTAAAATTGAACAATAATGTTTTTTTATTTCTAAATAAAACTTATATTAGAATCTTCTATTAAGGCCAGTACATTTTTTAAAAGCCTTAAAGTGATGCACAGTCCTACCTACTACTTGATACCTACCTGAAAATGAAAATGCAGAACAAAACAGGGAGAAGAAAGGGAATGGGAGAAGGAGAGAGAGAGACTAAGCCAATCCATGAGCATCTGGATCTACTGTGAAAATGACCCTATCCTAACACACTTTCCCCTAGCATTTTATACATTGTCTTCTAATAAACAGCCACACAGATATGCAGCAATATGCTTTGAGGGAAGCAGCTTTCCACTCAATTATACACCGAAGAAAGATTGAACCATGATTGTGCTTTTATTTCTAGATAGAATGTATACTAGCATCTTCTATTAAGGCCAGTACATTTTTAAAGCCAAAAAGGGATGAACAGTCCTAACTGCTACCTGCCACTTTCATTAAAAAGGAAACCCAGAACAAAATAGGAAGGAGAGGGGGGATGGGGGAAAGAGTGAGAGGCTAAGCCAATCCATGAACATCTGAATCTACTGTGAAAATGACCCTATCCTAACACTTTCTCCCCTAGCATATTATACATACTGCAGCTACAAAAGCATTCTTATTCCCAACCTAAAAAGAAAGCCATACTTGCTGGATTCTATCATAAGAATCCCGCAGTATGGGAATGTCTCCCTCTCCTTTCACTTTGAAGACTTTTGCTTTCTTCTCTTACCTAATACAAAAAAGTAAAGCATCAAAAGTAATTTCTCTTGTAGTTTTCCAAAGAAGTAGATGAAATATTAAGATCTCTAGGCACAAAGTCATGAAAAGCAAAACCAAGCAATTATGATTAAAAAGAAAAGAAGACAGAGCCTACAAACATATTGGCACCTTGACATTCCTATTAGCAGCGACTCTCATCTTCTACGTGTGTATTCATGTCAACAGATTACAGCCTCTCTCTCTCTCTCTCTCTCTCTCTCTCTCTCTCTCTCTCTCTCTCTCTCTCTCTCTCTCTGTCTCTCTCTCTCGTGTGTGTGTGCATCCCTTACATCAAAGATAACAAGAAGAAAAAAACAGTTTTGAACATAAGAATAATTCTTCAAACTGAATCATTTCTATTATAAAATATTTTCTAGAATATTAGTTTTGTAGTTGATAACAATAGCAAAATTAGCTTGCTGTAAATATCACAGAGCTTGATAATCATCTTCTGGTTAATGTAACAAAAATGTATTTGAAGTTAAGCCAAATTCAGGACTTACCACCACCTCCTCCAAGAAGACTGGCATTTGCTGTTAAAGAAAAGAAAAGAAATTATACTTTAAAACATACAGGAGACACAGTGTAGCAGAATAGTTGAAACAGAAACTAGTAATTATCATGTATCTTATTGGACATATATATAGAAAATATGCATTTTCATATAAAGACAGACTTTATCACTATCATATGACAATATGAAAATTAGTATTTCCCTATTTTATCTCCTTTTTCTCTTCAAATGGCTATGCTCATATATTTCCTTGTAACAAAGTTAAGTACATATTGAAACCCTTTTATTCTCCATCTGTATCTAAATTGATCTTCTGAGTTTCCATTTTATGAACTGTAGATACAACAAAGCTACTTAGGCAATTTCAATGATTTCAAAGGACAATGTAACAAGAAAATATAATGATAATTTAAATTAAATTAACCATCATCAAACAAAACAATCTCAGGAAATTTTGCTGCAATAAGAAGTCAAACTTTTACTAAAGCAACAGACTTATTTATTCATTTTTTGTGTAGACTCTATTTGGGAGGATGATAGAAATGTTAAATAGTGGTATGTGAATTCTCACCTATTTATTCAGAAATTCAGCCTGTGTATTCCTGGAAGGCAAATAAATATAAGATAGTTCGATGGGATTAATCTTAAATGGGACATTTATATTGTCCAGTCTATGTCTAAGGGAATATTGTAAGAGAGGGGGCAGAAAGAGTGCAAAAGCCAGAAGAGAGAGAGGCAGGCTAAGAAATGCCATCTTCTGGACAAGACACAGACATTGCAAACATGAACTCACAAGTGCAGGTATCTGATCTAGATCTGTACAAGAATGGACCCAACAGCCAGCATGGATGGAAGAGGGGGTCAGGGCTTATATCCTTCATTGATGAAACATTCATTATAGACAGGTTCAGGTAGATGGGGAGTCATTGTCTTCAGATGGGAGCCCACTAGTGACCTCGGGACACTGGTGGAGAGTTCCATCCAGTGGTCACACAGAGGTCCCTAGTTAAACTAAGAGGATCACAATAAAATTAGAAGTTCTGAAATCAGGAAAGAGCTTGAGGGAGAGAAGGAGGGGGTGACAGGGATGGGAGGAAGATAGAAAAGGTTCACATAGAGTAATCAGAATGCATTGTATACAAGTAAGAAATAGTCAAAGGACAAAATTAACAAAAATGAAAATGAAAAATACAGTTGGGTTGCACTCAAGGAAGTAAAATCATCTAAAGATTACATTGTAGACAATTGGTTGCAGTATTAAACAATGTTACATTTATATTTATATAAACATAATAACCTTAAGGTAGAACTCAACACACACTGCATGGGCTGGAGAGATGGCTTCAACATTACAATGTTACTCACAATCAAGATGTCAATATACTGCACTGAGCTTTATTTCATACACTTACATATCATTGGCACTGTTTATGCATGTTATAAAAAAAGGTTTTAGCAGTATTATGAAAGGAGATGGCAACCAAAAGTTAACTAAAGATTAAATTATTTGTTTAGGAAAGAGGAGTCCTTTGGTGTGCACTTTGGTGTACATTGCATTAAATCATGATTGCCATAACCCAAAAAGTAAATGTTATTAGTTATTATTACTAATTATTCAATCAATAAATAATTGATCATATGAAGGATATATGCCCATATTCACAGGTCAATTAGACTAAATGTTTGATGGTGTACTGATTACTCCAACACTAAAAAGCGTATCATAAAAATGCACGGAGAGCTAATGCCTTGGAAGGTCCTTTCAATATGTCAATATCAGATCATCAAACTCTGTCTTATGTGATCTTCCAATTATAGAATTGTCTAACTGCCGCTGTCCCCCTACCCCAACAGTACTTTCTCGAAAACTCAAGCAGAATAGAAGTGTCACTAATCAATCAGAAACTGAACTCTTTTGATACCACTCGCATTCCAGACCCCTCTGGTGTCACACCAAAAAAAAAAAAAAAAGTGTGGTATTTACACAAACACTAACCAGAGCATATCTTGGCCCAGGCCCAGCCTTGTAACTACCGAGGTCAATTTGCTGCAGGGTCTGAAAACAGTAATGAGAATTCTCATTTGTCTCCTCTCTGGTAGATGAATTCCATGATCAACTCATATCTCTTGGTTAGACCAGCCATACCTTCAAATCTTAATGTATTTCTAAAACCACATGTCATTTCACACACCTGCTTTCCACCCCATTTGACTGAAAATTACTTTCCTGTCTGTGGGTTTTCCAGGCCCTTGGCATTCCATCTGCAGTCTTCCAATTTTTGCATTTTCATTCATAAGAAAAAAATGTATTTCCAACAATAAATAACAAAAATAAGCAATATCTCTTCACTGAGTGCATCATGGCAAGGAGTGCAGTAATGTGTTGTAGTCTATTTTGGTCCATCATTCATCAATAAAGGTGGAGGTGATATGTTTCGAGAGCCCCACCCAGAGACCCTCTGTTTAACCAGGCATTTGTCCAGTAGATGAGTAGGAGTAGGTGTAGGATTTAGACATCCCGTCCTTGCCAATCATCAAGTCATTTTATGTTAATGTGTGCTCATATCTAGATGAGTCTATCTGTAACACAAATATAGAAGTAATATTCTTCAATAAAACTGCTAAAAATAGGCAAAGTGACTTCTAATATGACTTTGCCCCCACAAAGCACCTCAATTACTATCCAACACTCACTAGGCAGACAAGTTCATATTTCTTCCATTTTAAGGAAATGAAAATAATTTTTGTGGGTTCAAAGTTAATTTCTTAATTATTTCTAATAAGTTAATACATATTCCAATTAGATAAAAAGCTCCTTGAAAATAAGATCTGAACTTACTAGCTTGTTCTGCATCAAACAATTTTTAAATACATGTTTTAAATTGTGAGATAATTGATGGGCTTAGTCAATTCTCTTTTTATATAAGAAGTACTTATTTGCTGAAGTACAGAAGAACCGATCTTTGGCTCTACATATTCTCTAAAATCAAAGACTATGATAGAACTCTTAGAGTTTATTTGAAATGTTTACAATTGAAAGCACATGATATACATTTATACATCCATCAAATTTTCTTTCCAGAATGACTGGTGATCCTGCTCGGGGCTTTTCCTAGAGTGTCACAGTGGGGTGTCAGGGGACAGGACAAAACAGATTACATACAAACATGATACCATTATTTCTATAGTAAGATTAGGAACTCTACTATGAACATGCTCAATAACCAGAAAATTTCTAATCCCTAAAATAAAATGCCCAATATACTATTGGGATAGGGAGCAAAACTGAAATTACAGTGATTATTTCAAAGATTGAGTGAATGCACAACTCACACGAACCATTCTAATTTAATGGATCTGTGTTTTCACTTCAAACAAATTAACTTGTTTTAGTGAGATGAACAGTCTAGGTGCTTATGACATTAAAATTTTTAATATAAATAAGAAAAACTTTTCCTTAAAGCTAATTTCATAGTGGCAAACACAGTAAACTTGTATGATAGATAGATAAATAGATAGATAATAGATAGATAGATAGATAGATAGATAGATAGATAGATAGATAGATAGATAGATAGATAGACAGATAGAATATATATTTTTATATGTATGTATTATATGTCCTAGCTCACTCTCTATTGCTGTGATAAAGACCGCTACCAAAAACAACTTGGGGAGGAAAGGGTTATTTGGCTTATATGGCCCAATAATCATATCATTGAGGGTTGTTGGGGCAGGGGTTCAAAGCAGGAACCTGGAGGCAGGAACTAAAGCAGAGACTGTGGAGGAGTGCTGCTTACTGACTTGCCCTCCATGGCTTGCTCAGCTTTGTTCATATATAACCCAGAAGCACCTGCCACTGGTGGAAGCATCCACACTGGTCTGGGCCCTCCCACATCAATCATCCTATAGGCCAGTCGAATAGAGGCATTTTCTCAACTAAAGTTCATTCTTCCCAGATGACACTAGGTTGTATCAAGTTGACACAAAACTAAGCAGAACACTATACAAATGATTGAATTTAATGTTTGTGGGATATTTCTGCTCCTTTTAAACCCAAATTCAACTTTTTAATTCAACTTATCAAATTTTTATGAGTATAAATATTCACACTTAATGCAGTAAACCAAAAACTTCAGTACATTGTAGTCAGTCTTTTCTTGGGCTGATCATCCAAGAATATAACAATTTCCAAAACCATATTACTATATTTCAAAATAAAATTGATAGAAAACTACTTCCAAGAAAGGAATTTTAAAACTTAAAAAACTTCTTAGCCAGGTGGTGGTGGCGCACGCCTTTAATCCTAGCACTTGGGAGGCAGAGGCAGGCGGATCATTGTGAGTTCGAGGCCAGCCTGGACTACCGAGTGAGTTCCAGGAAAGGCGCAAAGCTACACAGAGAAACCCTGTCTCAAAAAAACAAAAAAAAAAAAACTTAAAAAACTTTCCTAAATAACGCATGGTGTGCATATCTCATTTAGAAGAGATTGGTTAAAAAAAAAGAAAGAAAGAAAGAAATTAAAATAGAAAAGATTATAATCGAACTTGTGATACAAATCATGAAAACACGGACCCCAAAACCAAGCAACCTTGGTTTTAATTCTACATCAGTTACTAAATAACTGAGGGACTTGAACAAGTCATTATTATCTCATTTATCTTCTATCAGAAAATAGACTCAATCAGGAATGACAAACAGGATTCTAATTCTTCAGGATTCTAATTCTTCTGACTTACTAATTAAAAAAAAATGTAATCTTTCTCATTTGAGAAAGAACCTGGAGAAAATTTACACCCAGTGGAAAGAGCACTATGCATGATTTAAGGCTTTGGTCTGGGCAAGGGAGGGCAGCAACATTAACAGCATAGCAGTCACCTTAGCTTGTATTTATGGATCACAAGACCACTCAGTATTGACTGCTTTGGTGCAATAAAATCCTGCCCAATAATCTTAAACATCTGCTTACATTCATTCTTTAGAGTAAATGTATTCACTCTATGTATCTCGCTATTATTTAGAGTCAGGAGCAGGGTACAGGCACATGCTTATGTTGGTCAATGGACAATTTGAGGTTACTGGCTGTCTCCTTCCACTGTGTGAGTCCCTACAATCAAATTCAGGTAGGTAGGTCTGACTGTGAGCATCTCTATCCACGGAGCCATCACACTGACATTACTTTTTAAATTTTCATTTATTTGTTTACTTATTTATTTATGTGTGTAGGTATAATGCCTGCATGTAGGTCTATGCATCATAGGCATGCCTGATGCACATGGAAGCCAGAAGAGGGTGTCAGATTCTTTGGGACTGGAGATACAAACAGTTGTTAACTAACTGCCATTTGAGTGCTGAGAATTAAATCAGGTCCTCTGGAAGGGCAGCCAGTACTCTTAACCACTGAGCCATCTTTCTAGCTCCAGCAGCATTTAAAAAAAAATAAATTTTGACTTTTTTTAAAGTTCATGAGTCTGAAAGAATCCAGTCTCTTATCTCCACAGCAATTATTTGTTTTCTTGATTCATTTCTATCTCACCCTAAACTATCTTGTCAAACAAGCAACAGGCTGCGAGACTAGTCTTTAAACATTAATCAAAAGTCTTTGTGCAGGGCTTTTGTTTGCTTTTCATCGTATTATACAGGAAATTACACTTGTTTTCATCTGAACAGAATCCTGACCACCTAGCTCTGCTTATTTATTCTGATTTCTTATTACAATGGAGCACATGAGATGTCAAAATTATTGTTGGCAACAACTTTCCCAGGAGCTCTACTTAGAATACCAATTTCATTCACAACATGTTATTACAAAAGAAATGCCATCCTTTATAACGACACAAATTTTATTTCCTATGCTTTGAAGTTCAAAAAAGGAAGCGCTAAAAAAATAAATAAATAAAATAAAATCCCTAGCACGAGTCTGACTCTAGAACACATGCCTTCTTATCATGAGTGACCACCTCCACTGACAGCTGTGGAAATACAAGCCACACAGACAAATGCAGCCACAGTTTGGCAACAGCCTTTGGTTCACACTTCACTAGATTTACACCTTCCAAACAAATTCTACAGAATGCCAGAGGTTAGGGGCAGCAGTATGATTTCCTGCTTTGAAGCTGACAAAGAGAAAATTAAGCATAGGCTTAAGTGTTTCAGATATAGAAAGCAGGCAGAGACACATGATGAATACCTTACATTTCATTCTTACTGCAGAAGTCAAAGGAACCATTGATTATTCCCTAGTCTTTATGGCTCATAGATGCTGGAACTCGCCATGAAGCCAAAAGCACAACACAAAAGCCCCTAGTATTGATAAAGAGGTGCAAAGGCACTAAGAATTGCAAGAGTTTCTTGGAATTATTAACAAAATCTAACAATAGAAAACAAAGTCACCCCGACTGAAGTGTATGGAAGGGGTTACAGCGGCCTGTTTTATTCACAGGCTGATTCTGAGTGCTCAGCAATTCTGGAAAATACTGAATTGACCCAATCCCTTCTCTTAAAAAAAATGGAAAGTTCAAGAGGATCAAGGATTATGGAAACACTTATCTAGAACCAGCCAATCAGGATAACAAGCAGGAACATTAACTTGGATGTTTCCTAGTATCTTTTTCTCACTACGACATGTGTGCAAGCGTGTGTGTGAGTGTGTGTGTGTGTGTGTGTGTGTGTGTGTGTGTGTGTGTGTACATCCAAGTTCAAAAGTGGCTACACAGGCAATATACATGGAATCTTTTGAATACCACTCTGCGGAAGTTCACTAAGTTGATGATGAAGAGAACAAAATCACCAGCAGGCAGCTCCTAACATTCAGGATGAAGGCAGCTAACTCAAAGTCAGCAAATGCAGCATGTTCATCTCTATGCCAGGCTCATCCTCTTGACAGTATATTCTGGATCAATTGTAATTTCAGTAATGATAATACTGGCTCAGTTACAAAAGCTGGATCACTTGAGTAACCCAATCTGGGGTTTTCCAAACAAAGAATGAACAGCATTTCTAAGTGGGGTAGGGGAGGTGTGAATGCACATGTATTATGGCTGCAATAATACAAGAAATTTGAAGAGCAGTTTAGTTTTAACTTGTCTTCAACAAAAAAGGTTTTGAACATAAACCAGTTTTCATTTGAAAACTGGAAGATGTTCTTATCTGAGAGAATATGATATACTTTTAGCTTGATTAAAGCATAAGCTTCACCATGCACCTTTATATACATACTGTTTGGGGAGGCTGGCTAATTTGTTTCAATAAAGTCAGTCAATATCCTTTAAAAAAGACTATTTTACAGTTCCCTTGTTTCTTATTATATCTTCCTTATAATATTATATACCTTCAATTTCTTTCTGCAGTAAGAATTTGAAGGATTTATTTTATATTACACTATAATTTAACTAAATGAGCCAAAATATTAATTCTCAGAGTAAATGTATGAAAATATTGAGACACAAAGAACCTCAAAAGGAAAGGATATGGTACTACTGGGCTTCCTTTCAAAAATTATGAAGTTGAAAAATCCATGAAGGCACAGGTTACATTTGTTGGAGTCAGCAAACCATGTATAATTGACACTAAGTGTTGGATAAATACTTATTAAATATGTAGTGGAATGAATGGAATATGAAGGAATGGAAGAAAAAGACAATGAAACACATTTCTAGGAAAATAAGAAGGCCACAATTCTGTCCCTGAGTGCAACTGTGTTGGGATGGAGTCAAGCAAATCTAGACCCAAATCTAGAGTCTATCATTG
Source organism: Peromyscus maniculatus bairdii (assembly GCF_049852395.1). Lineage (NCBI taxonomy): Eukaryota > Metazoa > Chordata > Mammalia > Rodentia > Cricetidae > Peromyscus > Peromyscus maniculatus. Next base: position 119,002,951 of record NC_134855.1, on the reverse strand, counting down.
ACCTTGAGCAAATTTCTCAAAGTCCAATTGATTAGCTAACCTCTTAGAGTCTCTATTTGCTCATCAATTATCTGACAAAAAAAAATAGTCATCTTGCAGCTTTGTGCAGAAGAAAGTGGTGATCTAAGGGACTGGCATCTGACATGCCAAGGCTTAGAAAAGGTCACTTCCTTAAGCTGTGGTATTTACTACAGTGCACTCTGACCCATACCATTAAAAGCAACCAGACCTAGCCTGAAGCCTTGCAAGGTAATGGGCCATTCCATTTTGGAGAATTGCATTGCCCAGCCATACTCTGACCTGTCCTGTTCTACTCTGTCACTGGGGTTGGTAGAAGGTAGGACTTCTGCAGAGAGTCGAGTGAGGAACAGGCCTTTTGCAGATTTTTTTTTAAGTTCTATCTTTGGACCAAGGTTCATTAAAGATCCAGTTCTAAAAGTCCATAAAGAGAATGGATATCAGCATTTTTCATATTTTAACTATTTATTTGCTTCCAGCTTATGCTGGTTTCATTTTAAAAGAAGTATGCTATTTTATGCTTGCTTGCTACGTTCCAAAGTCCATTCTCTGTGTGTCTCCCGTTCTCGGCCTTTCCCTGTGCCTTCTCTTACTCTGGCTCTTGCTGGGTCTAGCCAAGGGTGCCCTGGCATGAGATGATAAGAGAGATAAGAGAGAATGCAGAGTTCACTAGCCTGACCCACTTTCTGAGGGCTGAGTTTGTGTGGATTATGCCCCTTGAGTGAAGGTTACTGCTCTAGTCAAAGTACTTCAGTTTACGACAAACCTTTCTCTCTTTTGGGTTCTAATCATCTGCATCTTTTCTCAGCTCTTGGCCTAGAGTGGTGACAGCCATGTTGTTGGTAGCCTCCAGTTCTAAACAATTCCTTAAGGTCCTCCTCATTGACACCTGGCCCCAACTCTTAGATCTAAACTCTTTGTAAACAAGCCCCCTTTTGAGTTATCCTAATTTGACGGTTTGATCTATATTCTCTTGGGACCCAGACTGAATGTGTATAGTTTATATAGACTAGGCAGGACTGGTGGCTAGCCAACTTCATACCCATTCATTGACTCTGTTACCTTAGATTATATAAGGCTTCATCCTGCCCCTATGCTTCAGTTTGAAAGATTAAGCAATATATAGGAAACTGTTTTATTTCTTAAAATATATACAAGTATATTAAAATATGTATAATTACATCATAATATGTTAGATGATTGAGCATATTCTTTCATAAAAGTTACATGAAAGAGCAAATAGATTAAAGAAACCCAACTCCTCTTATGTACCATTCTGATCAACACTTTCTCTTTCAGATAAATATATATACACTTATGTAAAGTGTCTATTATTATAAAATAAAACTGCCACAAACATCATTTTCTCATTTATGAATATGACATAATTCTAAGAAAATAGCATATATCAATATAATATTTCAGAATTTGTATAAGATTAAGGATGTGGCAGTGTGCACCTTTAAACCTAGCACTGAAGAGGCAAAGGCAAGTGAATCTCAGGAGTTTGAGAATAAATCAGGTCTACATGACAAATTCTAGGCTAGCCAGGGCTAAAAAGTGAGACCTTGCTCAAAATCATGTCTACATAAAACCATTCCTATTTCATGGTTACTTAGATTGTTTCCAGTAATTTTTCCAATTATGTATGAACAGTGCATTCATAAATATACTCTATCTGTATGTCTACATACTAATTTTATGGAATGAATCCTTCAAAATGTTTATGGTCACAGAGCACATGTATTTTTCAAATTTAACTGTTTAATTATTAAAGTGTAAATATTGAAATATGTGCTAAAACTAGTCAAAATTTATTATAAATAATAAACTTTAGGGGCACCTGAAACATTGGTATTAGCTTATGATCATCAATAAGTAATCTAAAACAAAGTGTTTTGTCATGCGAATGAGGCTGCTTTTGACTTAAATATAAACACATTAGTGAAGTTTTCAATTATACATGAAATAATTCTGGTCTCATCTCCCAAGTACTAGAAGGGTCTGGCGTTTGTTTACTTGCCTGCTTATTGTGTGTGAAGGTGGTTGTGAGTATGATGAAGGGGGCATGCTATAGTGCTCATGTGGAGAGCATAGGACAACTTTGTGGAATCAGTTTCTCCTTTTATCTTTACTTGTGTTCCAGGGTTCAAACTTAGATCATCAGGTAACGAGGTCTTTTGCCCTCCAACCCATTCTACCAACCCAAAAGGGTCTGTTTCTAAAGCCAAATCAGCTTATGGGTGCTTTGTGTTTACTATAGATAGAAACTGAAACAGGTTTTGAATTTCAAAGCAAACTGAAGACTTGAAAAAAAGAAACAAAAAAAAAAACCTTGTATTGCTTTCTAATAAAATTCATTATGAATTTAAATTTTACTTTAGGAGCTCGACAATAAATTTCAGAAGCTATTAACTTATTAAAAAGATCTGGAGTGCTGATTAAAGAAAACAAAGAAACATAAGAATGCTTCAGCTCAATAAGGGTTTCAAGGCTAAATATCTTGTTCCCATGATAATTCTGACTTTTCTGTTTCTTCTCACTTAAAACCAGCTTTTGAGTGTATGCTACAATTCACTGGGTAGCCCTTTCTTTTACACAAGTGCAACAGAAAGCTGAAGAAATATGAACTATATTGGTTAAGAGTAATCATCAGATAATTACTCAAATTTGTAATTGTAGCACAAATCCTCACCACTACAAAAATAGCATATAGTTGTTGCTTTATTAGATGCCTGGTGCATTCCTAATTAGTTTACTGCCCCAAGAAGCTGACCAGGTAGGTTCTGTTTATTGTTCATTGTTTTCTTGATGAAAGGATTGGAACATAGGAAGGTTGATTCATGTGTACAAGATAAAGCATCAGTGCTAATATTTGAAATGATGTAATATTACTCTCATGTTTACAGTCTTAAGCAAATCCACAATTTCCCATTGCTCAGAATTGGCAGAATAAGGATTAGAAGAATTTTAATTCAGATTTCTGTCTTTTTCTATGTATTATTAACTTGCTTGTTGGTGAAGACATTCTCTAGGAAGAATAATCCTACTTACACTAAATTCAATAGATCGTGTTCCTACTTTCCTAATCTAAACACATCACTTTAAATCCATATTCATTTTCCAGTTTGTTAAAGTCTTACTGTATAAATAAAATGTGCTAGGCCATAAAGGAGCTGAGCTGCTTCATTCACCCAATATAATACATCACATAATTCTGAGCTAACCACATGCAGCAAATTTGGTTTGTGATATGATCAACTTACCCAAATGTTAAATAAGCCCGTATATGACTCATTTCCATCAGAAAGTCTGAGTCACCAAGCCCTGGACAAGGTCATATACATTTAAGTAAGCTTCCCAAGGTGGAACACATGACCATTGTCAGAACCAATAGATCAACAAATAGATCATGACAACTATTGAAGCATCTATTATTTATTGAGCAGTGATTAAGAGTTTATCTGTCTGGCATCATCTACAAAACCTTCTTGTAAATCTACAGCAAATGAGGAAACAGAGGCTGTCATAAGACTAAACTTATTTGCCCACAGTGATAGGTTGGTAGGTAAATAATAAATTACATGTTTAAAACCTTTCATCCAAAACCAAACGAATATTTTTTTTCTAGTATACCAGATTATCTATTAAGGAACTAGACTTCTCTCAAGTGATTTCAAAATAAGGGAAAATCCAATGATTATGATAATACCAATAGTAAATGTGGTAAAACTGATTTTTTAATTTAATTAGATTATGGAGAATAGGAAGCATTTACATGTAAAATATGAATTAAAATTATAAAAATATTTTAAATATACTTTCCTTATATCGTCTACTAACATTTTTATGTCAATTCACAATTTAAATTTCCAAGAAGTTATACTTACAAGGGAAAATGCATTTGAAACATTGAATTTATATTATATTACTGACCATGGGGATTATATTTCTTAATTATCAATGCTTAAGAATGATCATGTTCAAGACAATAATGGCCCATACCTTATTCATCAAGAAAATGAAACTGAAGGTGGGTGGTGGTGGGACTTGCCTTTAATTCCAGTACTCAGGAGGCAGAGCCAGACAGATATCTGTGAGTTCAAGGCCAGCCTGGTCTATAAAGCAAGATCCAGGACAGGCACCAAAACAACACAGAGAAACCCTGTCTCAAAAAAAAAAAAAGAAAGAAAGAAAGAAAGAAAGAAAGAAAGAAAGAAAGAAAGAAAGAAAGAAAGAAAGAAAGAAGGAAAGAAAGAAAGAAATTAAACTGAATAAACTAAGATTTTGTTTTACTTTTATTACTTTTACCTGGTACATAAAGATTGAACATATGAGGTAATGTGGTATTTCCATGTATGTATACATTGCAATGTTGAAATCAGGCTAAAAATATATATCATCTCAAACATTTATCATTTCTTTAAGTATAGATATGTTTCAGAATTCGTTCTTCTGGCTTCCTAAAATACACACCATATCACCATTATATGCTTACAATGAAATACACAAATAAAAGTCCATTGTGTTAAGTAAATAGACCCTGTGTTTTCTGTTTCCCACACTCCTCATCCTTGTATTTGGGGCTATCAAGTAGTAAAATTTTTCTATAACTTCAGCTAGCAAAACTCATAATAACAAATTTTTCTATTTCTAAAATACACAAATCTAACACTTCTATATGTATAGATATATTCACTTATTAATTATAAAATTTTAAATTTTAAGACTATAAGTATATTATATTTATGTCAGCTATAAGTCTCAAAAACTCTCATCTGAAACATAAAAAAATCTAACTTTATAAACAGCAAATTTAGTCATTTATCAACAAAGGCCCTCTTTGTTCTGTGCTCTGGAGACAAAATATAATTTGCATTTTCTAGATATCAAAAAAATAGTAATTACTTTTTCTTATTACAGCTCATCAGGCCAGCTGTGGATTCTATAATAGAGATTAGTTTTATTCTGGTGCATTGAAAAGCACTGATATTAATCTCAGACAAATGTATTATCATTGGTGAGAAGCTGATTACTGACTACTGAGCCTTTTAAAAAATTATTATTATTATTTCATAAATCTCACAGGATAACTAAGTAGTAGTTACTAAAAATACTTCCAACTATAAGTCACTCTGAAATATCTAAACATCAGAAACAGGACAGGAGCAGCAACTGATAATAAATGAATTTTAAATGGTTACCCCATAATCTATGGATTTAATGGATTTGGTGCCAGCCAAAGAAAGCATGGACTTCTAATTTCACCAGTAATTTGTTATTTAGGCAGTATTATTTATGCCTCAATTTTATCACACAGAATTAAAAAAGATAGGTTTGACTGATGGCTCAGCAGCTAAGAGCACTTGCTCTTTTTACAAAGGACCCACATTTGGTTCCCACCACCCACATAAGGCTGCTCACAACCATCTATTAAGTCCAGTTCCAGGGAATTCAATGGCACACACATGGTACATATACATATAGACATCTATTTGCTCATATAGATAAAAATATAAATAAATCATATATCTATATAATATACATGCTATGCTATTATAATATATATACTATATATAATATAATTTAATTATTTAACAACTAATTGTTAAGCAACTACTCTTTATGGCTAGAATATATACTAGAAGTAAATAGCTAAATAAAATAGGTACATTATGTCAAATAACTATAATACATCTATTAATTGTTATTTTGTAACACAATAGATACATTTCCTAGGGGGCTGAGAAGATGGCTCTTCATAGGTAAGGTGCTTGCTTTGCTAGAATGAGGGCCTAAGTTCAGATCCTCAGCAGCTACAGAAAAGCCTGGTGCCTCAACAGATGTCTGCAACCTCTACACTTGAAGAAGTAGAAGCAGGCAGATTCTGGAAGCTTGCTAGCCTACCATTCTAGTCAATTGTGAGCTCAGCTTCAGTGACAGACCCTGTCCCAAAAACAAGAGTGCAGACTTATGGAAGAAAATATCCAATATCAACTTCTGGCTTCCACACACATGTGTACAACAAACACATAACCATGTGAAGAAATACATTTGCTATTTAAACATCAGAGTCAATAGTCTTAAAATCCTTTAAGAAAAATCTTTTTACAAGTTAATGATACTTTATAATGCATTTCACAGACTTTTGACCTGACAGATTGGTAGCTAGACAAGCTGCCACAGATTTGTTTCTTTGGGTTCTCCCTACTATATTCCCTCTGAATACAACTATAAATAGTGGAAACAGTGAAGAGGGCAGCCACGAGAGGAATCTGATAGATGCAAAGAAGAAAGTGAGCAGATTAGGGGGCCTCAGATATAAATGAGCTACATAGTTTGTGGGCATCTTACAGCCCCATTCAGGAAAGATGTTGGCCCAGAACTAGTGTCTCAAACACCCAACAGAGATGGAGAACAATAGAAGGCATCCCAAGTAGGCTCATCTCCCCCACAGCTGCACAAAAAAAATGTTCCACTGACAACAGGAATTGAGGCAATAGCATCAGTAAGAAACATCTCTCAGGAACACTGCTAAAAGATAAACAAGCTTACAAGGAAAGTGCCATCCTGCCTTGTTGGACAAGAACATCCTCTTGCTCTGAGAGATGTAGGATAGCACAGGCAAAGAGGACCTGGCTTCTAACAGCCTCCTGACAGGGGAGCTCATAGGCATGAGACTCCTTCCTATACCAGGGACTCCGATAGCTTTGGAGGGGGACCTTAAATAGAGACTTTGTCACAAGCACCCAGTCCTACAAAGAATTTGTGTTCCCTACAGATGAGGAACATACAGTTTTAGCAAGTTTCTGGCCTCAGACATCATTCCTTCCCCAGAGACCCAAGACTCCACTCCTCTACCAAAAGATCTCAAAAGGGCAGAGATGATGGTAAAGAGGGTATCCCAACATAAAAGCAGCAAAGCCACAAAGCACTATCCATCTCTCGATCCTACCAGCATAAGACTTGATCTTCCCACCCAGAAGCATCAGGACACTTGACCTAGGATCCATCTGAATGGCTCCTCAGGCAGTGCCAGGAGGAAACAGAGGGACTTGAGCACACCAGATACACCAAGACTACCTTTGGAAAAGACCACAGCTACTCTGTAAATTAAATTGCTACTAGAACCACATTCCACCAGAGTAGGTCAGAGCCATGAATAAAGCCTCAGTAAACAATCATTGGAGGACATCCATGAGAAAAAGTCCTCTAAGATGAACAGAGCCTGGGGTTTGCTGAAAAGATCCCACAAGTTGACATAGTGAGATGAAAGAGTAGCTGAAGAAATGGTAACTGACAGAGTCACAAATGAGGTTAAAATACAGGTTCACACTCATGCAGTAAACCCCAAATGATAAGTCCAAGGAAAATTCATGTCAACATTCAGGATAATTAAACTCAAAAATTTTGAACGTGGAAGAAAAAAGTATTGAAAGCTGATAGAAAGAAACAGAATTTGATATATGGAGGACACCACTACAAATGATGGCCATTGCTGTTAGCTGGTGGCCTCTCAGGCTCTCAGATTTAAGGAGCTGCCTCACTCATATCTCAATTCCTTACTGGATGACTCACATCCAATAATTTGGAGATATAAGGACTGACCTCCTTGACCATGGCATTGAAAGGTCCTGTCTTTATCCCAACACTGAAGAGTCATTCACCTTCTGTTTGCTCAATGGAAACCTTTGCTGAGAATACAACACCTCTCTGCCTTCTGAGTTTACAGCCCTTCCCCATACTTCCACAGGCTTTCATTCAAGAATGCTCACTAATTAATATCCTCCAAACTGATTTCTAGGTATGCTTGCTAAAGATTCAAAAACAAATGTAATCATGGACTAACAGCAGAGAGCAGGAGCTGGTCACAGGCATTTAAATTATATGGAATAGGAGCCAGGTGTAGTGGTGCCTTTAATCCAAGCACTCCAGAAGCAGAGGCAGGTGGATCTCTATGAGTTCCAGGTGGGATCATGTCTCAAAAGTAGATAGAAAGATAGATAGATAGATAGATAGATAGATAGATAGATAGATAGATAGATAGATAGATAGATAGATAGATGATAGATAGATTGGATGGATAGGTGATGGATGGTTACACGGATGGATAGATAGATAGATAGATAGATAGATAGATAGATAGATAGATAGATAGATAGATAGATAGATAGATAGATAGATAGATAGGTAGAAGATGGAGATGGAGAGATGGATAGATAGATACTATGGTCTGACTCTCTGACGACCAGTCACTTTATAACACAGGGCACCTGGTGCATCTTTCCCTTTAGCTTTGAGTCTTAGATTACAATCCCAAGGTTTAAAAACATTCTGAAAGTTTTTTGTCTAAAATCTCTTGATGCCTAAGTGTTCATGTGAAGGTTACATATCTGAATCCTGTGAATACATTTTCTGGGTGAAACTTTGACCTCTACCTTTAAAATCTCAGAACAATAACTGTGGGCCTGTTACTTACTGAGCAGAGTTGTTACAGAAGTGGCTGACATGGCCCTGGCCTTTATTTACCTTCTTTTATGTGATTTTTCTTCTTTCTATTATAAATCTAAACTCTGTGAGCCCCTAAATCATCTTTTCAAATTAAGACACAGAAACAGATTTCATTTTTGAAACAGCTAAAGGAAAAGGGAAATTTTATCAAGAGACTGCCCGTTCAAATGCCTTATCTGTCCTAATCAGTCAGTGCTTAGCCAACAATTATTAAAATTGGTGCTGGGGGATAGATTAAATGAAAGTATAATATTCCAAATAATCATAAAAGTACAACATTTTCAGCATTTTTGACACCATTAATTTGCATAATTTTTAAGTATGGAAATTAGCCTAAGAAGTAAAAAAATCCCTTAAGAAGGGCCCATGTAGCAAAAGAAAATGAGGAATGCATATCCAGTCAGCCATTTCAGAACGCACTTTCCACAGGTTTCTTCTGAAAAGTGTCTACTTAATTGTCTACATTGCTGAAGCTTTGACTATGCTGTGCTCGGGGCAGAGCAGGGGCTTTTTCTTACTACTTTTGCAAAACAACCATTCATGACAGACACTGGTCAAGAAGTAAAGGATCAGCCAAGTGAAAAAAATCTCATTTTTGTATGCATTTATATAACTAAACTGACACTTTATGTACTCTGTCACCAGAAAATCTTTATCACCCTGATATAGATTGAAATACTTTTTGGCCATTACTCATCTTATTATAAAAGTATTCTAAATATTTTTGTTGTAATTGAATAGAAAAAGTCAGTAAGGTTTTATGAGCTTTGGCAGATCAATCAAATGCTACAATCATGATGTTTTAGACTAACTAGAAAGTTCATCAATATTGGAAGAATGTCTGTAAACCCCTTCGGAAAGTTGAATTGCTCATTTTCCTTTTTTTTTTTTTTTTAAGACAGGGTTTCTCTGTGGCTTTGGATCCTATCCTAGAACTTGCTCTGTAGACCAGGCTGGCCTTGAACTCATAGAGATCCACCTGGCTCTGCCTCCCGAGTGCTGGGATTAAAAGCGTGCGCCGCCGCCACCACCACCCAGGGAATTGCTCATTTTCATTTCACAATTTCTGATAAGCTCTGGAAATAAGTGTCTTTATTTATCTCAGGGTTTAAAAGTGTGATTTAAAATAAGCATGTTTTTTTGTTTATCCCAGAGTTTAAAAGTAAAATTTGAATATAAATAGTAGTGCCAGAATTTTCCTTCTGTCTGTATGATGCTATGCCCCTGCTGCTATAGACACCACTGATAGACCATCATGTCCTAATGTGCATCCTCAGCAAAAGAACCTCAGAGTGTCTTTCTTGCATATAGCAATGTAACATCCTCAGTCTCCTCATTGGACCTAATTTTTTCCCACGGCAAATGACTGAAACTATGAAGAATGTTGTTCCTATATGAGGAAGGGGGAGATATGAGCACATGTGAATGTCTGTGTGTCCCTAATATGAGGCATTTAAACAGACGGAGAACTCCATTGACCACGATGATAGAAATTCTCTACTTAAAGAGTAACTGAAGGAAAAGTATTTCCTTATTATGTCCTGTCAAAGCCAAGGGTATGCTTTCTAAAACTTCCTTAGTGTCTTTACTGTACAAGTGTGGTGGTATTGTGTTCCCCAAAATATTGTGTACCTTAATAAATTTATCTGGGGTCAGAGAACAGAAAAGCCACTAGTTAGGCAGTGATAGCACACACCTTTAATCCTAGCATTCCAGAGGCAGAAATCCATCTGGGATCTCTGTGAGTTCAAGGCCACATTGGAAACAGCCAGGCATGGTGACTCACGCCTTTAATCCCAGAAAGCAAGCCTTTAATCCTAGGGAGTGATGGTAGAAAGCAGAAAGGTATATAAGGCGTGGGGACCAGAAACTAGAAGCATTTGACTGGTTAAGCATGTGGCTGGTTAAGCTTCAGGCTTTCCAGCAGCAGTTCAGCTGAGAGACATTGGGATGAGGACACAGAAGCTTCCAGTCTGAGGAAACAAGACCAGCTGACAAGTTGACCAGGTGAGGTTAGCTGTGGATTGTTCTGTCTCTCTGATCTACCAGTACGGACCCCAATAACTCACCTCGGGTTTGATTTTATTAATAAGAACTTTTAAGATTCATGCTACAGTACAAGTCTTCAAGATGGAAAACAGAAAAACCCAGAAACTCCAGAGCAAAATCCAACCTGATATATGAAAGTTTCCTAATACTGGGAAGCCAGATGTCATGTTGAAACACAGTTGAGTTGTCACAATGCAAGATCAAAGGTGGTAAGCAAAAGTCTGGAGAACTTCACCAATACTGCAGCTTTAATTCTTTCACATCCATTACCTTTGTAAGCACTGCATTGAGTTAAAAGGGAGAAATGGACTGTGATGCTCTCGGTCTATGATGCTCCTGTCCTTTGATGCCCTCACCCTCTGCTACATTTGCCCTCTGATATTAAATCGCTTCATTGGAGGTATTTAAACAGCATCTACCCATTCTCATAAGATCCTAAAACCAAACCAAAGATAGAGTCAAAGTTGTTTCTGGGCAACCAATTAGTTTATTGGGGTTACTTACAGAGAATAGGTGATTCCAAATCAGCACGTTAGAAAGTCTCAACCAGTATGGATGATGGCTTAGTCAAATAAAAAGAGACCCAGTCCCCTAGTCCCAGCTTACATACTCTAGATCCTCCTTGGATCCTCCTTGACACCAAGGCCATGTGCAGTTAGAGCAGAATTGAACACAATTCTTAGGCATACTCAGGTTAGGATCCCAAATGACCCTCCTCACACCCTTGGTCAAGGAAGGAATGTCAGCAGTCCACAGGGCTGATCATGATGGACGCTTGTAAATAAACACAGCTGACCTCATGAAGATGATGATAGTTTGACTCTCGGAACAGTTTCCTACAACATCCTTTATGCCCTTACCCTCTGATGAATTCATTTCTGTGGCCTTCATCCTCTCAGGCCATTACCCTCTGTTGCCTCACCCTCTGATGAATTCACCCTCTGTTGTCCTCAAGTTCTGATGCTATAAATGATATATTTTTAAATATTCATGATCTAACTCTGAGGTCATAGAAAATTGGGAGCAGGCAACTGGAAAAGCACTCTGAAGGTAGACACTTATTAGACAAGGAGCATTAGACAAATAAAAGTAAGAGAAATCGAGACAGAAAACTGAAAAACATAGAACCAGATAATAGCCTCATATGCTGGTAGAAGTGTAAAAACAATAACCCAAGTCCTCAAAAACTGTATATCAGGTTCAGTATCATTTTATTAAGACCTGGAATTGGGTAATGCAGTTTAGAAACATTTCCATTTAAAATAGTTTACATTTTGTAATATTTCTCTTTAATCTAGGGCCCAGATTTTATGAGCTAATAACTATAAGTCTGCAAATGTCTAACTGTAAACAGAATTCTAATTTTTGTTATATTTTGTTAGGAAAGCTGATTCCCAAAATATTTCAATGATTCTTCAAAATTAGTTGAGTATACTTCTTTAGGTTTGTGTGTCTTTAATCGTGAATGATGAGCTCGTTTTGAAGTGTCTGAATTGCTTTTAGTGAGATTTGCAATCATTCTGAACAAATTACAAAGCAGCCTAGAATAATATGCTGTACTATATTAATGCATTCCTAAAATCAGTACATTGAGCAAAGATGATTACAAAAGTGAAATGTGTAACCTTATTCACTCCTGGGATCTATTATCAGAAGACTAAGAATGAAACTAAAGTTCTCTCAACACTCATGAAAGGCTGCGATCTGAAGACTGTTTTTTTAACCTAAATTATATAAAACATCTAAGAACACTGAAGAATTCTTTATTAATATCCCATTGCTTGGCAGAAAATATATGTGAACTATAACTTTGAATATGGCCTTAGGGGAACAAGCAGATTCTTTAATTCTCATACGTTAAGAGAATCGCTACAAATGTGTGCTATTGTTCCTCATCTAGACTCCATAGTAATAAATTATAAAAACACATGTCTCCCAAAGACCGAGACAAGATAATTTTTACATTGTACATGGGGACCATTCTTTAGTTCAATAGATCTGTACTTATTTTAATATGTCAAAAAGAAATACAACATTTATAAATGTATAACTTTTGAAAGATTGAGTCTACTATTACTTAATAAGAAGGTAACTTTTTCATAAAGTTACTTCATTGATTTATATTGTGAGTGTATGATGCATGTGTAAAGGACTGAGAACAATTTGTGGGAAATGAACCCTTCCTCCTACAGCCTGGGAACCAGGGATTAAAGTCAGGTCATCAACTTGGCAAAAGCACCTGTCTGTATATGCTGAGCTCTGTCCCCAGCTCAAGAAAGCAACTTTCAAAAATTAAAAAACTGGCCGGGCGGTGGTGGCGCACGCCTTTAATCCCAGCACTCGGGAGGCAGACACAGGCGGATCTCTGTGAGTTCGAGGCCAGCCTGGGCTACCAAGTGAGTTCCAGGAAAGGCGCAAAGCTACACAGAGAAACCCTGTCTCGAAAAACCAAAAAAAAAAAAAAAAAAAAAAAAAAAAAAAAAAAATGTTTCATTCATTGTAAGTATTAAATAATCTGAATAATGTATAGTTATGACAAAAAATAGAATGTTTCAAAAATGAACGAAGATTCAAATTGGATATGTTCTATTTACTTAGAAAGTAGAAATATTCTAGTATATGGCGTTTAATTTACAGCTGTCTTCAGCTACTGTGTGCGCTTTTATGCATTACATATTAACTCTTGCTCCTGCCTTCTCAACTCCTTTGTAAGCTGGTTTTTCACAGGATCAGATGGAATATGTCTCACAGGTATGGACTGTACGCACACAGCTTTAGATTCCCCTGTGACATGCTTACAAAATTACTGGCAGTCTTTCTTTCTTTCTTTGCCCCACCAAAATCAGCCTTTCTGCTATTTATTTCAGTAGTTTTTCAGGATAACTTGTTCATAATTATGTTTTAATATAAAATGACAATAAATAAGATAATACAAAATTACAAAACTTGAGCATGTTTAAAATGTCTGGATCCTTTCAGAAAGAAGTCTGCTATAAAATTACACTGAAAACAGACAAGATCGGGAGCGTTCAGGGTGGTATGGCCGTAAACTGGTGATGGGATGGCCAAACACCCTAATAGTGGTGCCAGAAACCCCATCCAAGGACTGAGAAAACTGGATGCAGATATCCATGGCTAGGCCCCGGGTGGAGCTCCAGGAGTCTAATTAGCGAGAAAGAGGAGGGTTTATATGAGCGAGAATTGTTGAAACCAAGGTTGAATAAAGCACAGGGACAAATAGCCAAACGAATGGAAACACATGAACTATGAACCAAAGGCTGAGGGGCCCCCAACTGGACCAGACCCTCTGAATAGGTGAGACAGTTGATTGGCTTGATCTGTTTGGGAGGCATCTAGGCAGTGGTACCAGGTCCTGGGCTCGCTGCATGAGATAGCTGTTTGAAACCTGGGACTTATGCAGGGACGCTTGGCTCAATCTGGGAGGAGGGGACTGGACCTGCCTGGACTGAGTCTACCAGGTCGATCTCAGTCCTCGGGGGAGGCTTTGCCCTGGAGGAGGTGGGAACATGGGGGGGCTAGCTGGGGGGAAGGGGAGGGGGGCAGGAAGGGGGAGAACAAGGGAATCTGTGGCTGTTATGTAGAACTGAATGGTATTGTAAAATAAAATAAAATAAAAATTACACTGAAAACAAATGAAAGTTTCAGTGTGGAAGTTACTGACTTATTCTCAGATTAGTTTAATGGAAACATTTTCTTTATTATAAAATGAGTGGCTAATTGGGGTGTTAATTATCATATATAACATTGCATGGCTAAAGTGTGAAAGGCTACAAAGAAAAACCACATTTTAATAGGTATCATCTGCACCAGCGGTTTCCAATGCAATGCACTCCAAGAGAATCAAATGAAATCACAGTATGAGGGAGCAGAGGGACAGAGAAAAAGAAACCATGAGATTCCTCTGCCAAGCAGTGGAGTGGTGGCCCCAAACCATTTCATTTCTCTGAGCCTTGGCTTCCTTAATAAAGAAGTCACTTACATTTTTTTTATAAATAGATTCTGATCATAATCAAAGATGGCAGGGCAGAAAGAGAAATAGAGCCTGTTATGAAATGGTATTACTAAGAAAATAAGCCACTGCTTTTATAATCTAGTGCAGACTTTTGATTATTCAAGATAAACAGACTCCTATCTTTTGTCACTATTAATTTGGATCTCTCCTATCCATAACTAACACATCCCTCACCAGGTAAATAACACAGAAACACATACACATATACAAACACCACACACATACACATATGCACCTCCTCCATATACACACACCCAAACATACACATCACACACATAACACACACACACACACACACACACACACACACACACCATGCACCTCACAAGGGAAATAGAATCTGTATATCTGAATTGTAAGCTTTGGAAAGTGAAAAAGAATGGGAATAATCTGCAACTACTGTGGAAGATCATCTATTTACTATGAAAATCACTCAAAGATATTAACAAGAAAACTACTGGCAAATAAGTGAATTAATGGACAAAGGATATAAGCAGGAAACTTACAAGAAGTGTGGAGAGTTTTGAAACTGTCTAGCGATTGTCTGTCTTTACAAGAGGTCTGACAATTCAAACGACAATAAGAAGAGAGCACTTCTGGTTCTGCAGGTTACAAGAAACTCAAGTCTCAGGTAGGGTAACTGGGTCAGCAGCATTTGAGGAAGCAGGCACTACCACATACCGCTAATACAAGTATAAAACTTTATGACACTTTAGGAAGGCCATCTAGTGATACTGAAACATAAAGGTGATGTGGTTGAATAAAATACAATATAAAACTCCTTTCTAAATAGTATAATATTAAGACTATTCTTATGAATTACATATATATTAAGACATACCAATCATATCCCAATAAATGAAAGAAGAAAATATAAAATTTAAGTATTTTAACCATAAGTATGGTTTTAATTACTTGGATGGAAATGGAATTAATAGTTAACACTGGCATTTTGGGGAACTGTATCTGCAGGTAGGTTCTTTCAAGATTGTCCTGAGCTCTAAAATTTCTACTTAGAATGAAGACTTCAATGTATTCTACTTTTGAAAATAATGTAAGATGAGGTGGAAGGTGGAATGAGGGCTGCTCATGTCCCTGGCATTAAGCACACGAATAACTTCATATATGCAAAGCCTATGACACAAACCTGCCATCACTGCAGCAAGCTGCCCACATCTGAGTTTCTCGGGTTATGCATGTAAAGATAGGTCACAACAAAATTCCTAAACCATTGCTTATATAATGAGATGAGATGAACCTGAACCACCACATGCAAGGTAAGTAGGGAAAAAATAAAATTGACAGCCACACAGTTAAAAAGCCTAAAGCCGCAGGTCATTAGGAGATGACATCAATAATCAGAGATAGATGGCACCATTTGAAGACAAGGACTTGAAACCCACAGGGCTGAGTACCCACAAGCGTCAGAGAGGAACAACAGCCCCAAACTGCTGACAAACTCTAAGCATCCTCGGGGCTGAAAGGTACAAGTCACACGTAGGTCTGAACGGGTTTTATGTCCATGGGAATGCAAAACGCCATCGGCACTGACATCAAGGAGTGCAGACAGACGTGTTTTTTGTGTTAGAACAGAAATGAGCTCCATCTATGTTTGAGCACATTTTCCTTTAAAAACCCCTTTCTTCAGAATTAGGTATTGTATTTCTCACTACTTGTCCTAAGGACCTAGATAAGGTAATTGAAATCAATAGCTGAGAAATGATACCAACCAGTTACATTCTGCAGATGATTGCCGTAGCAAAGCAGGGGAGAGTCCATCACAGGAAAAGCTCTATTTGTGACCATGTGAGAAGAAAACCTTCAGATATAGGAGGTGCATAAAGGAGCAAATACAACCATTTTCAAGGCAAGGAATTAACCAGAGTAACTAACTCATCATTCCAGATAAATCTAAATGTGAAAAAAATTCCATTTGAACCAAACACAAGTTATCCAGTTTACCAACAGATTTGCAACAGGACTGTATAAAATGATAATAGTCCCAGGTTTGAACTTCCCACTTTCGCAAGTGCATATATTATATAGAGGGCTTGCATGAGAATTCCTTAACTCTTTCCTAAGATGACACGGTAGGACCCTCAGTTTCCTCAGAGATGAGATTATTGCCAGTAATTGCCTGCTTTGCCTGAAGGCCTTGCTGTGGCTTCTGGACTCAGTGTGTCTGTCATGAGGCAGGTCAGAAAAGTCTCAGAAGCAGGGTGCTGCAGGGAATTCTTTCCACCACCAAATCACCACAGAAGTTGGTGCATAACTATCCCAGCGTCTCCTGTTTCACACTGGCTCCTGGAGATCTGTGGCGGGACTGTGCCTCAGTGCTCCACAGAGGCGAACTACTTGGTAATAATACTTTATGGCCCTCTGTGCCTCCTGGTCCCTCCTCACCCCACTTCACCCTCCCTCCAGGCTGTCCTAGGATCACCTCTCAAATCAACTTCTTTCCTCTAGTTCTCTCATGGTGTGTTTGGGGAGGAACTGGAATTAAGTCACATCTTTATCCTTCTGAGGGGTCTCTGTCAACTCCTTTCGTCTGTTTAAGTAATGTGAGCATTTCTGCCCCCCCCCTTTCTATTTACCACAAAGACTTCAGTCAAAACATCTTTTTATTCTTATTTTTGTGTTTCTGATAAGCTTAACTTGCTTGAAATTTCATCCCGTTCTCTATGTCCTTTTGCTAAACTATATTAATATTTCTCTAGAGTCAGTTTTATCTTATCAAATGTGTTTCAGAGTTAAGAGAATAAAAATTCTCTAGGTCTTCAATTAGCCTTAAGTATGATTATGTATTGTATAGTATTTAAATACATACTAACTTAAAATGACATAAACTCCTGAGGCGTGTAACACATACACAAACAAATTATAAAAACAAAGCTAAATTACAAACTAAATACCAAACCTACAAATCAATAAAAGTTAAATTAACTTTGATTCTGTGCGATTTTTGCCTCTCCTAACTACTCTTATTAATACGTAAGTCTAGCATAGGTCCATAGAAGTCCACACAGCTATTAAAGTGATGAGAGCCCCTTAGCCTCATCAATAGGAACATTTTGTTTGCTCAATTCTAGCACACCATGCAGGGCCACAGAACTGAATATAGTAGACAAGAAAAGTTGGCAACAGTAAATGATTTCTGAAAGGACACGACTAAAGGTTAATTCAAAATCAAACACATAATGAATCCAAGTGTTTCTGGCAGCTGTCATTCATACTCCATGGCATGATTTCACTATCTGGATTCAGAACAGGCACTGTGTGCACAGACATGTCCTCACACCACCCAACGGCAAAGGACTGGCATAGACACCTAAGCTCAGAGTTGCAGTGTTCCCACTACACTCAGGAAATTCTCTTCTCACATGGAAACATGATGGCTTCATTACAGAAAACAAAGACACAATATTTTCTGATTTCCATTCCTTGGTATGAAGGAAATTAGTGCATCTTTGCACTGTATTATGCTAGTGTTTGATTTTTAAAATTGCTGTTTGAGAGATTCAGGTTTTTAGCTCACATGTCTAGCAAGCAGAAGGCCCTGAGTTTCATCTCAAGCAAAGAAAAAACACAATAAAAGGAGAGAGAGAGAGAAGAAGAGAGAGGAGGGAAGAGAGAGAGAGGAGTTGCTCTTTGAGTTGTTGCCTTGAGTTTTCTTAAAAACCCTCAGTGATTTTTGGTTTGGAGTTAAGACATAATTTCCTACAATTTTTGAAATGGCTCTAGACATACTTCTGGTATTTTGTACTATAAATTGATTCAAAGCGATGTCACAATACTGATATTAAAATCAAAATATGAATCAATCAATTCTGAAAAATTGATCAAATATTCAGCCAAGACTTCTTTATGAAAAAATAAACAATGTAGGCATCTCATTGCATAAAATTTATTTTGCTTTCATCTTTAATAAATGACAAAAGTATACATATAGCAAATAAATGTCTTTTAATTTATTATTACTGAAAGTTTACATATCTGTTTTATGCCTATATATCAGGAATCATGTAAAAATATCTCTGGGAGAAAGTGTCATGATCTGAAAGTTGAGGTCCTGGTACTTTCTGAGGTAGGACTGTTCGCACAAGAAACATCCTCTAATTTCACTGAGCTTATGAGTGCTTCTCAGCACAAAGGTGCTTATAATATAAAAAAGAGAAAACAAACAAAATACAGACAAATAAGCTCTATGAGGGTTGGCTGTCAAATGCTTTAGACAAGATTTATGTTACTTTTTAATGCTGTCAAAATAATAGACATTTTAAGTGATGATGAGAAATACTGATCTACATCAGTGGACTAGTAGCTAGTAAATATTGTCACTGCTTATTTGTTCTTTTCTGTTTTGTGGGGGTTGTTTTTAAACCAATTTCCCCTGGCTACTCATTACACACCTATGACAAAGCCTGATATCTTGGCCTGGAATGTAGCACATCCCATGAGGCCTCCAGTCTTTCCAAGGTATCAGAGCCATGCCACCCACACTGACCAGTCTATCTGCCTGCTCTCCTTTTTCCTTCTGTACTTTTTCTCATACTGATGCAGATACATACCAACTGTATAACTGGCACAAGCTGCTTAAGCTCTATGAACCTCTGCCTAGGAAAATGACCATACAAAACTCTCTTAAGAGGGCTTGCAAATACCAATCCAGACAGTATTCACACAATATGCTCACTATCTTGAGTTCTCCACAAATGGCAGCATTGCCATGGTTTATAATCCCTTAATTCCTTTAGTGAGATGAATCATTTCCACATCATTATAGTCTCTCAGCTCTGTTTGCACTTTGACTCACTAGTTGGAGTTATATAGGTATTTCATAACCAGCCTTTATGCACAGCTCTCTCATTCCAGATAAATTTCTGAGTCTAGTATAGCGCCTGGCATGAGTCAGCATGGTACAAATTACTTCAACTGAATTTCAAATCATGTGATTCCAAGCATGACATGATGAAGAATTTAGAGGAAGCTCACAAAACAAGAAATTCTATTGACAAATCTGTTACATGGAATGAACCAAGGAAGTTGTGTGTGTGTGTGTGTGTGTGTGTGTGTGTGTGTGTGTGTGTGTGTGTATGCCAAACTATTATAATATGCTGAGCCATCTATTCCTCTTAGAGCAAATTTTGCAACTTGGATGAAAATAAATAATTTAAAAAATTCTGTCAGTCTTTTTTTTAACAAACCCTGGTAATGTGTCTCTTTTCTAAAGAACTCAGGTGAGGAGGAAAGAAAGCATGGAAGAAAGTAGCCACAGAAGACCTAGGAAGTATGCATGCTTCCTGGATCTTCTTCATGCAGAACCTCAACTTTCCTCCTATACTATACAAAAAGCTCTGTAAGTGAGGTGTTCCATTTATAGATTCATTCACAATCCTCAAACTGTTTAAGATTTAAGGTGAATGCAAATCAAATATTAATCAATGAATTAAAGCTCTCTGTTACTCTAAAATTCAGAGGAATGATATATTCAAATATCAGCACTGAATTAAGAATTAGTAATATTAAAAAATCCACATTTATTGAAGAGAAATATTTTCAGTTATGAGCATAATCAGCACAAAAATGCATGATGAGATGTAATCATGAATTTAAAACATGGGATATATTCTGAAATTGACTTTGCATTTTTCTCCCATAGCTATTTAAAGTGAATTTTTCTCAATTTACTAATGAATGAAAATTCCATCCCAATAAGCCCAATATCTCTAGACATGGTTAAGTGTTGTAGTATATTGATTGAAGATGTGCTACATTAGTTTATATTGTGGAATATTTGCTTAATGATGCAAAGATGTGTTGCATTCTTCCACGTTGCATTTGTTTAACTCTGTGAAGCTGTGTTACTTTGCTTGTCTAAAACACCTGATTGACCTAATAAAGAGCTGAACAACCAATAGTTAGGCAGGAGAAACAATAGGCTGGACTGGCAGGCACAGAGAATAAATAGGAGAGATCTGGGAAGAGAAGATCAAGGAGAAAAAAAGAAAAGGAGAAGAGGATGTCAGTGGCCAGCCATGGCTTAAGGAGTTAAAAAAAAAAAAAGGTATATGGAATAGAAGAAGATAAAAGCCTAGAGGCAAAAGGTAGATAGGACAATTTAAGTTAATAAAAGCTGGCTAGAAATAAGCCATGCTAAGCCCAGGTATTCATAAGAAAAAACAAGTCTCTTTTTTTTGGGAGCTGGGTGATGGGCACCCAAAGAGTAAATGAATAAGAGAAAAAAACAAAAAGACAACAACAGTAAGTAATAAAGATACTTTTGCAGAGGAGATTCCCAATTTAGTATATAAGAATTCTGGTTGAAAATATGAAGTAACAGTATAATCATCACTCAAAGGTGAGAGTGCTCTGTCTCTCCTGTTGTGGGTCTGCAGCAAGTAACAAGTCTGTGGTGTAACAGCAAGGAGGAATGGGGGTCGCAAGGTTCTCACATGAATTCAGGCTCTGTTTACCTGCCACTCACAGGGCTGACTCCCTCTCTGTCTCTCTCCTTCTCTGTCTCTCTCCCTCTCCCATCCTTTCTCTTCCCCTCCCTTGCCCTCTCTCCCTCCTTCCCCCTCTTCTTTCTCTCCTCTCACCCCCTTATTCTCTCCTCTACCTTCTCTCCATATTTGCATGAGTTCTCACATACTTCTGCTCTAGGCTCTTGTGACTACAACTCCAGTAACTGGCATGACTCACTTGAACCTACAGTTGCTTACTTCATCACTACCACACCCTCCTGCCAGCTTCCTGATGATCCATCCTTCAAAAGAAACTTCCCCTCTTGGCAGCCCCCGGAACAGAGAAGTAAAATTGCTTAGGACACTGGTCCTGTAGTCAGTCTCAAGAGTTAAACCTGATTGTTTTTTTCTAGATAATTCACTTACTTCCTAGATACAGCCCTCCATTTAGCTTCCAAAGACAATTCTTGATGGTTTTACGTTCAGATAACTCAGGAAGGCTTCAGACACCAGCAAAATGTGCTCCTCTAAGTCCAGGAAACAAAAAATTCAGAATGGTCTCCTTTGAAGTTCCCAAAAAGACTGTGTGTGTGTGTGCATACACACACACACACACACACACACACACACACACACACGTTCTCCCTCATCATAATTTTATTTATTGCAGAAAACAATCTTCACAAAGTCTTCTCTGTAACAATCTGGCTTCTTTAATATCCTTAGTGGGAGATGGAACCCATTAGTAAAAAATGTTTCCTTTGAAAATATAAACCCTGATACCTCACAATTCATTTTGGTATCTGATATTGACTCTATTTTGGTGACTCAGATAAACTAAACTATATGTTGTATCACAACATGATTTATTGCTCTCATTTGGCTTGAACAAGTATCATTAGCAGGTTGTACTGTACCAACACATGGAAGTCTTAATTCAGGTTCTGTGCCTCTTTGTGAAACATATTTTATCACAATTGCTACATTACTAGGTGTATGGTGGAATTTCTTCCAATTTTTAAGTAAGAATTATAAAGGGTGTCACAGTTAAATACCCAGAGAAAAGTATTACATAAATAAGGTAAAATAATTTATCACATTTGTTAGGCCTAAGCTTTCACTCAATCATGGTTCGGTGACACAGAACTGGGGGACAATTAGTAGTTATGCTTAAGATTTGGGGTCTATGGAGTACATCCAGGTAAGACAGCAGAGTAAAAGCTGCCTTTAAGTAAGCTAGTGAAAAGGAGAATCAGAAAAATTAAAAGTAGACTTTATCTCCCAGAGAAATAGAAGAGGTTAGGATACTTCAGAAATGCATGAAAGAAGGGAGAGGGTTCTGTATAAGATTGGGGAAAAGCAAGAAACACAGAAGCTGAATTCAGGATCAGAGTACCTGCTGGAGAAAGGAGAAGCAGGCTACGATTTCAGAAGATGAATCAGAGGAAAAGCCAGATAATTATACATTCAGGACAAGCCCGCAGCCATCACAAGCATCAAATCTAACTGCCCACTTTAATAAGGGAAGTTATTCTTCCTGCAGACGGGTCAGCAGTGGAGAGAAATCCCATTCTGTCACACCATATGACTAGGAGGACAGCAGCCAGGCACAATCTTGAGAATGAATTGTTTATCAAAAATCTTAGGTACCGCCGGGCGGTGGTGGCGCACGCCTTTAATCCCAGCACTCGGGAGGCAGAGCCAGGCGGATCTCTGTGAGTTCGAGGCCAGCCTGGGCTACCAAGTGAGTTCCAGGAAAGGCACAAAGCTACACAGAGAAACCCTGTCTCGAAAAACCAAAAAAAAAAAAAAAAAAAAAAAATCTTAGGTACCCCAGAAATCAAGCTGGAACTGAGCTGGAAGCTTCCTCCCTGGTGGCTAACGTTTACAGTACTAAAGTTGTATTCGGGCACTATAAACCTGGTCAAAAACACATGGTTGTGGAGGGTATGAAACAAAGAGAAGAAATGTGTGACTATTGTTTCACTAAATGGACATATGTTTTCAAATGTCATGTTAAATATTTGTTTATATCCATGGACTAGTATAA
Organism: Peromyscus maniculatus bairdii; assembly: GCF_049852395.1. Taxonomy (NCBI): domain Eukaryota; kingdom Metazoa; phylum Chordata; class Mammalia; order Rodentia; family Cricetidae; genus Peromyscus; species Peromyscus maniculatus. Next base: position 118,979,826 of record NC_134855.1, on the reverse strand, counting down.
CTCTCAGCCTGGGCAGAAAAACTCCTTTTTGCAAAGGATGACATTTAATGCAGAAACTCATACCTGGTCAAAGTGGTGAGAAGAAGTGAATGATATGTGCTCAGCACTAAATAGGACATCTATACCATCCTTCTCTTCAAGGCTCAGGAAACATCATGGAAGAGGGGATCAAATAATATAGGACCTGGTGGTTAGGAAGGAGTTTTCTAAATTGCGGCAGTCTAGGGATGACACAGCCATGGCAACAGATACTTGCACAAAATGTACCATTCAACCTTCCATGGTGCACAGAAGAGGTATCCATAAGACCTCATGCCTTCCTGGGTGATGATGACTGTCAATGGAGCTATGGGATGTCACATTTTTCAACAGTGTAGATGCTGGGAACATAGTTAAAGAACTGGTTCAGAAGGAAAGAGGAAAACAGAAGTTAATAGAAGGTGAGTATAGAATTGCATAGACCTTTAGTGTTGGGATTCCATTAACCACTAAGGAAGAAGAGAATCAACAAATCAGAAGTTTGTGCATGAGGAGTAAGAGAAAGGAGGGCAACACGAGCAGCATCGAGTTCTGGAAAGTAAATGAGTCAGGGTCACTCATCAGCAAACGAGAGGCTGCTTCCTCCTGAGCACGCAGATGACTCATCTTCCAGGTCCATGTCAGAACTTAGGTCTGACTGAATTCCAGGCCGTGGGCTATGAGTGCGTACACGGTCACAGGCATATCTCATAAGGTACATAAATCACTAAACCCTCTATATCCCTTTCCATCTCCACTGGAAATGTGTGGGATACTGGGTTTGCATAATAGAAATCCATTTATAATTCCAGGGGCAGGGACTCCCATTCTGGATTCCATGTGATTCGGATGGAGAGATTTAAATTGGTAAACTATTTGAATTATGAGTATGATTCTTTATAGCAACTACTGGTACCTTACATGAAACATGCTCTAATTTTGGCCCTAGAATTTTCTTTATAATGACGTTTAACTCAAATGAAAATATTGCAAGAAAAGAAGAAAATTTTGTTTTTGTTTGTTTTGTTCCATTCTTTTGTTCCCCTCCTAGGCCATAGATAAAACTAGTCCAGACCAGAGGGAAAGAGCTATACTGTGTCACGTGACACCTAAGGAGCATCAAGTTCTGGAGAGTAAATGAGTCAGGGAAACATGTCAATAATCTTGAGAGAGAAAGTCAACAGCCTTATGATAGAAAATAACAGCATTGCTTCAGCCTTCCTGTAAAGACTGATACACATCGATGTCTTGTACAATGCCCTCAGAAATGCTCAAAAGAAAGTGAGTTCAGAAATTGTCTCACCATATATTCAATAAATATTTAATGAGAGTGCTCACTTCAGACCAGATACTTCTCTAGATGCTGAATATATGTTAAACAACTGCAAAATTGCTCTTTTAGCTTAGGTCAAACTCTGGTAGTCAGAAAGGAGTCAGGTGTAGCTGGGACAGAAAGAGCCAGAAAAAAAGTATATGAGGAGATTGGAACATAAAGAATGGTCAGCTTACCCAAGTCTCTAGAGGACATATCTAAACTGAGGGACAGTTAGCCAGGGAAATGACATGATCTAACCTAAGTTTCCTTAAGAACACATTGCTATAAGGAAGCAAAAGTTTAACAAAATGAGGTAGAAGATGGTTGCAGAAGTCCAGCGAAGAGATGCTGGTTCTCTGAACAGTGATGGGGAGGTGGTGTTATATGAAAATGAATTCTTTCCAATAAGCACATTTTATGTTTCCAGACAGTTTTAGCCTGTTCCTGGACAGTGGTCCAGGAAAAATATAATGGAGTTAGAAATTTCCCACCATATTTTCTATGTTTAGATACATTTACACATAATAGTTAGCACTGTGTCACAATCACCCTTAATAAACACATACCAACATACTATACACATTTGTATCCTTGGAGCACCAGGCTATACCACATAAACCTAGGGTATAGTGGGTTAGATGTAATCTAATTATGTGTAAGTACCTTCTATGATCTTTGCACAAGAAAGAAAATGCCTAGCCTTCTATTTCCCAGAAGTTATCCCATCTTTAGGGTATTCACGTACATGTGGTTTTGCAAATCTCTGTGTACATGTGGCAAAACTGATAAGTTTTATTGTAAACTGCATTAAACTGTGTGAGAGAAAGAGATGAATCAGGTCAGGGATGCTCAAGCATTTCTACTAAACTCTTGTTGAGAATGGCAACAGAAAATGATTGGGGCATTTGAGTTGAATATTCAGGCTAAAATATAAATTAAGAAAGAAACAGCAAAAACGAAATTTTTTGAAGTCCTCTATCCATAGGTTTCACATAAACTTGTGAGATAGATGAGATTGCCAGGGAGTGAGCATCATTGGAAAGCAAAAGAGGCTCAGAGACTTCTTTGGGATATTCCAGGTTTCCGTGTCTACACGGCAGAGAAGGATGGAGGAGACCCAGCTAAAGTGCAGACAGAGAACAAGGGGGAACGCGGACTGAATGCTTGGCCGAGAAGATACAAGGAGACAAGGGTGGCTGCTGCATCCAGTGCTGACTCTGCATCATGGGAGATGAGTGCTGAGAAGAAATGACTCAGGTCAGCAATCGAAATGATCTGGAAACTCAAAACACAAGGGAACACACTAGGCATGGCTCTCCTTGATAAAGACAAACAAATCTCTTGAACAGTAATAATCGCTTTTAACAGGATTATAAATTATTCTGAGTAATTTCATTCTCTTTTACTTCATGCCCTAAAATATTGTCCTCATTATCAATTGTTGCACATTTAATGAACAATATTGAACCTAATTATAAATTATATTAGCCATATTATAGTTTTTAGATAAGGTTCTTGAGATTTGGCTGGTTAGGGCTTGCTTCAATTAAATAATTGTAAGTAATGGGTATATAAATTGAAATTTAAGCTTCCTCTCTATATGAACAAAAAGTGGGGGGACTAGGCATGGTACTTATGCCTATAGCCCCAGCATTCAGGAGGATGAGGCAGGAGAATCATAAGTTTGAGTCATCCTGAACTACAGGGTGAGACCCAATCAAAAAAAAGAAAAATCTAGCAGAAAAAGAAACACAGGGGTGGGGAGGAAGAGAGGGAGGAAGAGTAAGAGAGAAGGAGAATGGGAAAGAAAGATTTGTATGACACCATAAATATTACCACTTTTCAGTTTGACATAAAAATTATTGGTTCTATATCTTATAACTAAACAAAGCCATTGACATTTTATCTGTCTGGCATACCTGAATTATATTTTTTTTAAGTCCACTAGCCATTTCTTCATTGAGTGGTCCATTTCTTTCTACTATTATATAAGATGAGCTTATATTTAATTTAGGGACCCATATGGGTACCAAACTATGACTGTAGTCAGAGTATGACCAAGCAATCTGCTTATTTTAGCTAGAGTCTGCCTGCGATTTGGTGAAGACTCCTAATAGTACAATGCCTTGTCTTTCTATTGCATATAAAGCAAAGAGTTGTTGTTTTTTAAAATCCCAACCAAGGTTTCCCCTCCTCCCTTCTTCCCAGTTCATCCTCCCACCTTCCCTCTACCCCTCTTCTTTCTCCCTCTCTCTCTCTCCCCCTCTCTCTCTTCCTCCACTGTTTCTCTTCAGATAAAGGCAGGTCTCCCATGGATATTAGCCAGCTAAGGAATATCAAGCTGCAGTGAGACCAGGCTCCTCCTCTTCTATTAAGGCTGAATGAGGCAATCTGGTAGGAAAAATGGACAAAGGGGAATTTTTTAATAAGGAATTTACAAGGCTTAAGAAAAAAACATCAAAGCCTGCAGTGGTGGCACATGCCCTTAATCCCAGCACTCAGAAGGCAGAGGCTGGCATATTTCTGTGAGTTCGAGGCCAACCTGGTCTACAGAGCAAGTTCTAGGACAGCCAGAGTTATTACACAAAGAAACCCTGTCTCAAGGGGTAAAAAAAGGAAAAGGAAAAGCATCAACTGTCCCAATAGGTACCTGTCATAACCCAGGAACTAAAACTAACCCACCATATTTCTTTCACCTGACACAAAGAACAGAGGCTCAAAAACGAAGGCAAGACTAAACACCCAGGACTGACAATGAGATTTTACTCAAATTCTTCTCTACCAGAAGTATAAGCATCTTCTGATTTTTGCTAACACCTTATCAGGGTAGATAAAGATCTATACATTCACAATGAGAGAATTTAAAATTGTAAAACAAAACTTAACTTTTTGAGTCTCCATAGTCTCAAGAACTCCTAAAAAACAAGGCTGCCTAACCACAACTACCAAGGCCTACAAGTTCTTTTTCAGACAAAAAAAAAAAAAAAAAACCCACAGGTCTTAACCTCCTAAATGCCAAGATGAACTCTGTTTACAAATTTATCTATCTGTTGGGCCGGGTGTGGTGGCATGTGCCTTTAATCCCAATACTCAGGAAGTAGAGGTAGTACTCTATGAGTTGTAGGCCAGCCTGGTCTATATAATGAATTCCAAGACAGCCAGGGCTATGTAGAGAGACTCACACTGGAACACATATTGTTTTTGGAACATGAAGTGAATAAAAATCAGAAGGCAGTAAAAATTATCTAAATGTAAAAATTCATCTGGTCATTTAATTTTCTCTAAGTATAATTTACTTACATTCCACCCTCCCCATGTATGCATGGGTGTGCATGTTAACGTGAGGGTGTGCTTGCCTGTGCATGAGCATATGGAGACCAGAGATCAATGGCGGGTTATCAGGTGTCCTTCCTCTATCCCTCTCCACCTTACATATTTTTTTTCTTTTTAGAGAAAGTCTCTCAGTAAATATGACATTCACTGCTCAGCTAAACTGGGCAGGGAGCCCCTGCCTCCCATCAATCTCCAGTGCTAGGCTTACAGACACATTCCTCTATACCCAGCTTTTCACATGGGTACTGGAGATCTGAGATCAGAACTTCATGCTTGCTTAATAGACACTACCCACAGAGCCATCTTCTGAGCACTGCATTTGCACTTTGATTTCTAATTTCTGTTACTCTGGTTTCCACCACACTTTCAGCCACATCGTTGTGTGTGAGTTTTCTCTTAGCTAATGTTCTTAGAACTCACTCATTTCCAGGTGCATTTATTATTGTCCACATCAGAACGGAACACCTGGTAACACTGGTAATGGGAACTAGCCAAGAACTTGGCAGTTCTTCCTTCATACACTTCTGAGTCTTTCATTACTGTCTGCATGAAGCATGGAGCAGCATGAAGAGTAACAAGCAAGCGGGCACTTCTAGGTCTTATGTCCATCAGGAACTATCCTGGAAATCTCTATCATCATGCTTTCTACTCCTGTAGACCACATGGATCTCTGTAATGCAGTAATGGCTCTGTCTGTGAAAGACAGATGTCCTGACTCAACATTTAATCACTGGAAATGACACTGGAAGCTGAGAGAATGTCAGTACTGGAGATGGATTATAGACAGAAAATTATCTGTTCCTTCCCTTTCAGTTTGCATGGGATCATCAGGGTATATACTTCTGTATAAGAACACATCCCCAAATGTAAGACTTGATGTCAAAGGCATCTATTCTTTCTCAGGGTCACATGGACCAGCAGTTCTGCAGCTAATAGGTTGCTGTGGTCTCATGTGGGATCAATCAAGGCGCTGTGCCTGCAGTAGCCAGGCTGTCAACTAGGACACTTGAGCTCTCTTCTGCATGGCTTCCCATCTGCCAGTGAGCTAGACTGGGCATCTTTACATAGTGAATCCAGAGCTGGATTCCCAAAAGCTAAAAATGAAAGCTGAAAGTCTCTTGAGGTCTATTATAGCTGTTACATAAACTTACTTCTATCACATTCTATTTATCAAAGCAAATCACAAGACCACTCCAAATTCAAACCATAGCCACAAATAGTCTACATGTTCTCTGGCTAACACAACCATGAAGTTGCCCAGGATGTGTCCTATCCAAAAATGTCTGGCCAAAGGGACACCAAGCCATGTGTCCTACAACAGGATTATACCTTCAAGAGAAAGATATATTTTTGTAATCTGTACACAAGAAGTCATGGACTATAAATAATCCTCTCAGAGGATCTTGATGTGGTCTCTCCATTCATGTTTTGTGCTTTCTAAACTGCCAAAGTGAGCCTGTGGTCCTAAGTTTCAATGTCCTTGAGACTCAGAATTAGCTGCCATAATTTCTGCAGTGGCTATGTTCTTTCCCATAGGTCTATATCTGGGTCAACTCTGTGGAAAAGTGGCTCAAGTGTCTGACAATCACTAATCATGACTCATCTGAAACCTCTCATCCTCTCTGTTCTCATAGAAAATCAAGTGCATTTCTTTATCAGGAATTACATAAAGCTATAGAGAACCTAGCAAACCACTTATCTATTCACAATTTATAATAGCTAACTTCTACTGAACAATATGATTAGCCAGACAATTTTCTAAATATATTAGCTCTGTTACATTATTTAATCATCACAACACCCAAAAGATAGAAATCATTATTATCATCATCAGTGATGAAACCCAGAAAACAAGATGGATGCTCTCTATATAGCCCAAATACTAGCATCACTATCACATTTAAACTTCTCCCATAGAATAAATTTCAAACCCCCAAGCATGGAACATCGGTGAGAGTCTCAAGGATGGCTTGTGAGCTGTGCCATCCTTGTGGCCTCTTTAAGAAGGTTCAGGGCAGAACATTCTTGCCTGGCTCTGACTCCTGTGTCCCAACTCTCCTTTACCAGTACGCCTTACCAGTATGAAAATGCTGGGTTGCTGCCTTTGCACTGTGTCTGTGGTGCCCTCTTGAACTGGAAAGCCTCTTCTTTCTCCCTTAATTTGAAAACCAATATTTATTCAGTTCCTTCTAAGAGCCCCAGGTCTATTCAAACTGCTTTAACTAATTACCTCATCCATTCCCCATAATAACTATACTAGTAAATGATGTATTATCTTCTTTTACAAATATAAAAAACTGAGGTATTAAGTAGTCTTATCTCCTGACTCCCCCAAAAGCTATCTAACTAGAAGTAGTAAGCCTACATTCAAATCTTAGAACTCTGATTCTAAAGCTAATGATCTAAAGCACAATTCAATGCTGCCCCATCTCCCTGTGAACATACTGTTAAATAATAATACTGGACTATACTAAAGTATATTCAAATGTCATCTCTCAATAACTCAATGAAAATGAGGCAAGAGGGTAAAATAATAGGAAAGATGTTTGACAAATCATAAGGAATAATACTTTTATTATCCACCAAACCCACTATAATACATGTAAGTCTGTGTAAATATCATATGTAGTTTAAATGAAATTTTATCATCTGGGCTGATAACACTCCCTCTAAGAGCCAAAGGTCACCAAAGAAGCACTCCAACAGCAGACTTGAGAAAAAACCTCTTCTGAGCTGTTGGTCAGGATTGTCCAAGAGACTCCCAAAACATTACAGACTATTGCTATTGCCCTTGCTTGTCCCCCAGAGGTGGAAGGTAAGCTCCTATTGCTGAGGTCACCATGAACTTAAGACCTGGGGCCCAGGGGCCCCTGAGCTAGAACTGACATGAATGCTTCCTTCCTGATGACTAGAAGACACCATGCAAGCATCCAAAGGAGGGAAGCAATCAGCAATCCTATCCAGCTGTGGTGCCTATGAACCATAACAATAACCAGCATAGCATAAAAACCCTAAGGGTGCAGTAGCTGCACACATGCCTTGGTGGTAACCAACAGCTCTCTAATTTGGACTTAAGGCCTGAACAACAGGATGGAAATCCTGTCTGGTGTTGGAAACCTAGCCAACAACCCAGGGCCAGTGAAGTCACATATCTTAAAGGAAAACCTACAACCATCACTTTACTAAACCAACACAATCCCTCACAGGCAGAAACCCTCACAGAAAACTACAACCAATCAAAATGCAGATCTGTGGAGGCCAGTCACAAGGAATACATCTACAAAACATGTCCACACTTAAGGCTCAGTTAACATTGCAGAAAAGGGGGGTAGAAAGACTGAAAGAGTCAGAGGACCAGCAAGTTGCTATGAGGCTATGTGTCTACTAGTAATGTCAGAAGTTACACCCATAAAGTCTCACCAACAAGGCACCCAGACATGAGTTGAACAAGGGCATCAATAGGCATGCCAAAGTAGATAAAGAAAGGACCACAAGGCCTCAACTGCATACAAAGAACTATGGGGCAACTAAAGAATGATGGAAGCAGGAGAAATAGTCTATAGTCTTCCCCAGAATAGAGCACACCAATTAGTTATCCAATACCTACTAGACAGCCCTGAAAACATACATAAAACTAACATTATACAGAATGAATAGATTATATCTAGGAATATATATGTATAGACATATACAAATATGCAGGCAGCAACACTTAATGAAAAAGAAGCCATGAATTTAATAAAGAGCAAGCAGTGATGCATGAACAGTTTAGGGGGAGGGCAGGGAAGAAGTAAATGATGTAATTGTACTATAATCTCAAAAATAAAAGAAATAATAAAAAAGAAATGACAATGTGAACCAGGGAGATACTCTGTAAAGTGCCAACTGTGCCAGCCATGAAGACCAGTGTTTAGAATCCCAGAAGCCACACACAAAGGTAGTCATGCTTGTCACCTCCCACAGCCCTGGTGCCAGGAGGTAGATTCCTGAACCTTACTAGCCAGCAAACAAAATCTATGAGCATAGTCTCATTGAGAGACCCTGTCTCAAAAACTAAATGTGGAAAGTCATCGCAGAAAGACACATCAGCTTCTGCCCTCTGTATGTACATATGTACACACATTCTCATTAACAAGAGCACACTACACATATAATAAAATACACAGAGAAAGAAGTGAAAATTCACAGGATATTTTTAAAGTTTCAAACAAAAAACAAAAAGATTCATTAGGAATGTATTTTCAGCATACAACACAATGCTAACTCATTTACATAGCTACTACTTTCATTCATTGCATCAATTCTATGACTTAATGTTCATCGTGATTAAACAGGCTGACAAAATCAGTAAAAACAGATGCATGTAAGAAATACTTAATAAGAAAATGTTTTTCAGATCATGATTTGCCAGATATGAGATATGAGGAATGAAAGAATCGAGAAAGTTAAGAATGGCATCCATTCAAAGAGAGTAATTTTTGAAAAACAATTTAAATCTTAGAAAATATCACCACATTTTATTTTTTAAAAAAAGTTCTCTTTATATAGCTAATTCTTCTAAATCATGTCACTAAAATATCACAGTTAATGGCATTCAAAAGTTTAACTGCTAATTGTGCTTTCTTATAATTAAACTGCCTATAATTTTACATCTTTGACTCTGACAAATTGAAACATCCATGGACCTTAATTAAAAGCTGCTTGTGTATATGAAAATCTATTGCATGGTCAGGATAAACGTCTAAAACAATAATGTTTAAAAGAAACAGCAAGCAGTGTTAATAAATAAGATTTACTGCATGCTTAACAAGATTTACTGCCTACTGGATGTATGCTTACGACATTAATTAGAATTGTATCCTACAAATAATACCTCCTCATAAGTCCTTTTAGTATTCTTCCTGGCTGTTTGCAGGCAAGCTCACTGAGTTAGCTGAATTGACAAATAAGGATTTAATCATAGACAACCTGATAATAAAGGTGGGTGTTGTGGAATATTATTTTAACTAGACAAAGATGTGTTACATTTATTTATGCTGTAGAATATTATTTTAACTATGTGAAAGTGTGCTACATTTGTTTGTGCTGCATTTGTTTAATTATGTAAAGACATGTTGCACTTGTTTCACCTTGCCTGCCTAAGGCACCTGATTGGTCTAATAAAAAACTGAATGGCCAATAGCTATGTAGGAGAGGGATATACAGGGCTGCTGGGCAGAGAATAAATAGGAAAGATGAACAAGAGAAGAAAATAAAGAGAAAGAGGGGTACATGCCCAGGGCCAGAAGCCAGGCAGCTGCCAGCCAGACATAAGAAGCAGTAAAAGTAAGATATACAGAAGGAATAAAGGTAAAAAGCCCCAAAACAAAAAGTAGATGAAGAGAAACAGGTTAGTTTAAATTAAAAGAGCTAGCCAGAAACACCTGAGCTAGGCTGAGCATTTAAAAGTCATAACAGATTTCCACGTCATGACTTGGTTGGTGTCCCCAAAGAGAAAGCCTGGTACAGTGGTTCACTCATCCTCCAAGCTCTCCCACCCCTGGCTTGTGCCAGCAGACAGCTGACTAAATTTAAATAATCCACATGTCATATACTGTGGTAAGTGCTAGAAAAGGAAACTGGAAATATATGGTCTTTCCTCTTAAAGAATTAACTGTCCAGTAGAAAGCACATACATGAAAAACATTTCCTATAACAGTAAGGCCATGATAAATGAGTTTAGGATGGTGGTGCACCTAAATATGATACTAGCAATAATAATAAACAATTCAGAAACAGCAGACAAGAGCATAAGTTTATCATACAGAAAAAGCATATGCATTTATATATTTATATATATTTACATACACACATAAAGATGTGGATATAAAGGGGGTAATGTTTTCAAAGTAGAAATGGAGCAGAGGTGTATGAGAGAGTAACAATGAAATGAATGTGATCAAAGTATATTATATACATGTATTAAAATAACTCAATAAAATCCTTTATTTTGTATAGCTAATAGATGATAATTGAAAAGAAGACAAATGGTAGAAGTTGAGAGGTTTTTTGGTTTTGGGTTTTTGTTTTTTGGTTTTTTTTTTTTTTTTTTTTTTTTTGAGAGAGGATCTCTCTGTGAAGCTCTGGCACCTTTCCTGGAACTCACTCTGTAGCCCAGGCTGGCCTCGAACTCACAGAGATCCACCTGCCTCTGCCTCCCACGTGCTGGAATTAAAGGTGTGCACCACCACTGTCTGGCTGGAAGGTTTTATGAAGAAACAGAAGTTTATCTGAATTGGCCTGGTGATACTGCTTAAATTTACTTTAATTAGACTAACAAGAGGGCATAAATACATTACTTAAAGAAGTCCAGTCATATTCTGTCATTTACCCAATGACTCCAGGACTGCAATTGCATTACATACCTGGCAGTGACAATGGATTAGATAATTCAGAGGACTCTTCGTACATTGATTTTTTTTCCCTTTGCTTTTCAACACATGGGTAGAACATATGAAATATGATAAAGCAACAAATGAACTAGAAAATGGTTATTTTATATTCTCTTTGTTCTAGGTTTTATACATTTTTATGTCTTACCAGCTTAATCACAAGCAGGAAATTATTCTTTGACATTGGAAAATGTCCTGGGGTTTTTTACTTTAAATAATACATTTGTATCAAACAATAGTTCTTTTTGTCCCCAACAAGACTATAAGTACGTGAGAGTAGGGATTTGCTAACCATTCTCTCTGTGGGCTCTAGAATGGTATCCGATACACAGGAGAACTCTTCTCACATAAAAAGGTTTATTGATTATTAAAATGGCACTCTGGTTGGAATATTATAGTATACTATACTACTCTACTATGAACAAAAACATTAGATTGACATTATCATCACAGTGGGCTGAAAAGTGGCCCCTTAAGTTCTGAGCCTGATCCCTGAAATAGTAGAGGCAAGATTAATGGAGAAAGTGTCTTTGGAGATGTAGAGGTAGAGGCAGAGACAAGCAGTTTATGATCCCAAACCAAAGAATGTGGAAAACCATCAGAAGGTGATGGAGAGAGAGAGGAAAGAATCTTTTCCAAAGAGTACTGCCATGAGCATCCTAAAACTTCTAGTCTCTAGAATTAGGGAAGAAAAATCTTCTGTTTCAAGATTTTGAGTTTATGCTACTTTTAACCAATAGCTTTGTGGAGGAAGTATAAGATATGTAGATGTCAGGTTGACTTAATTGAAGTATGGAGACCCTGAGTTAATAGTTTCTGGCATATATAAATAAGCAAAGGAGATTTGAACACTGTAATTCATTTATTAACTTGGTAAGGAGCATGTTTGGAAGAGTGAATGGATAGTAGAGGAAATGGAGAGAAGGATGAAGAAGATAAGAAGTATAAGCAATTATTCCACACAGTTTAGCTGAAATACTATCAGCAAGATGGAAGTGGAGGATATGAATTCAAGAAAGAAACTGAAAAAAAAAAATGAAACATAATAGCATGTCTGCTTTCTGCTGGGATAAGCCAGCAGAGAAGGACTAATGATGTGATGTGCTTGAGTCACTTTAGGTTATTAAGATGGTATCATCCCTGCCTTAAGCATTTATAATAACATGCAGATGAATGAATTGAAACCAGCAACTGAGGTAAAAATACAATGCAGTGTTTCACTGAAGGACCCCATCCTGGGAGAGGGGATAGAGGAGGCAGCACTGACCAGAAAACTCATCTGAAAACCAAACTTAGTCTTAAAATGTAGAAAGACTTACAAATAAAAACTCAAACATAATGAAAGTATTTGGAATAATATGCTTGCCCCTTTAATTTGATATCTTACTGTGTTTACTTCACAATGAACTCTAAGGCAGTTGCTCCCCTCTTCCATTCACTAGTAACATCATACTGACACAAATAGTGTTCACTTATTTGGGAAGTAAGCCTGACTTCTATCAAGTCGAACACAAAGTTACTTTTATGCTCATGTATACGCTGTATTTGTAACTCAAGGCAATAAAAAATGTGATTACCAAATTAAGGTCACCATTCATGACAGTTTAAATATTTAGAAAACCTATACATTGTCCAAACTTCCTAGCTCACTTGTCTCCAGTGACACATGACAGTGGTTAAAAAGAAATATTTTTGTCGTGTTCTATCATTACAACATTAACTTTGTATGCAAGGCATTTTCATAGGTGAAGCTGCATGAGAAACAGAAAACAAATCACATGATGAATTTCTCTACTTTAAGTCCTCCAGGAATTGCTTTCATGAATTGCAAAGAGTGTTGTCCTGTCGACCACATACAACCAACTCCGCCTCCAACACTCTTGCAGACCGCTAACAAACTGTCTTGATGAGCGAATACTCAGGCGAACTGCCCGCTTTTCTTTCCTTTTCATTGCATGGCTACCACGTGCTGGACACTAAAACTTTCTGGCTTGTGGGTTGTATTAATTCTTCAGGTAACAACAAATGAAGATGGCTGGTGTTTGTAGCCAAGAAAGACTATCTTTCTCTCTGGTGAACCTGAGTTTTATGCTTCCCATTACTCTGTGAATCTGATCTAACTTAAAAACTTTGCCCCTTTCCCCAAATCACATATTTGTTGTTTTGTTTTACAGATTTTGCCTACTTGTCAGTTTAGGAACATCAGATTCTCTCTGTGAACTAGATCATTGGTCACGCTAGAAAATTAAATATTTGCCAAGCAAAATAAAAAGCTTTGGGCCTGTTCACTTAATTGTTTTGAAAGAAATAATCTGAAGGCATGCTTTATTATACATTCATTTCTGGTTGTGCACAGGTCATGTTCACGCACCCTGGGGCTTTGTTACAATGTCTTTTATGTCTGCTGCACCAAGTTTCTGCATTTACCACTATTTATTATGCTTATTTCATCCCCCTTATTAAGACCATAAAATTAAAATTTCCTGCAAGACAGGAAGAGCTGTGCACTACCTCTTCTGTCTCAGGAGGTAAAAGGCTTGTTGCTCTTTAATCAAAAAGCCTGCCCTATCTGGAGACTGCAACTAACTCCCAAAATCAATACATGCAGAGTATACAGGCCATTGTCAACATTGTGAGTTCCATAAACATCAGTTACCATGTTTTTCCTTCTGTTTTTTTTTTTTTATTTTTTTGTTTTTTTTTTCTTCATGTTTTTCCCAATAATGCCGCAAATTAAGCTCAGTGTCCTGGACAGCATAGACGAGCACTGTATAGAAAATGCATTTCTCTATGCATAAACTTGTGTGAATAAAACTTTCAATCTCCTATGCTGAAGGGAAGATTTGTACTCTGAAGACAGTCCCATCAAGTTCCATCTTACCAACAATACATAACACGTATTGTAACAAATAGTCATCTGCCACCACACAGTACTAGAGGCTGAATATTTAGGCTAACTCGGAAATACAGAAACAGAGACTAGAGAGACAGCCTATTGGTTTCAGCAGGTGTTGCTCTTGCAGAGGACCCAAGTTAGGTTCCCTGCACTTACACATGACAACCCTCTGTAACTCTAGTTTCAAGGGATCTGACACCCTCTTTTTGGCCTCCATGGGTACCAGGCATATGTGTGGTACACGTATATGCATGCAGGCAAATTTATACACATAAATAAAAATAAATAATTATTTAAAAGTTAGGAATAGTCCAGAAATACCCAATAGCTAAGAAACATTGGAGCAAAGATTTAGAAAAGCCCTCTCACAAAAGCATGCCAAGTACTTTAAAGCATCCGCCTCTAAGTGGAATGAACCCTTGTGGATTACTGTCATTCCACTGTGGCTTTTTTAAAAAGCAAACTAACACTACTAAAATGTCTCTAAAGTCACAACCTGTGTCATATAGTATGACTTTTATAAGTGGTCCCCATACTGCCCTTGTCATGTACTCAGAACTTTTTTTTTTTTTTTTTTTTTTTTGGTTTTTCGAGACAGGGTTTCTCTGTGTAGCTTTGTGCCTTTCCTGGATCTCGCTCTGTAGACCAGGCTGGCCTCGAACTCACAGAGATCCGCCTGCCTCTGCCTCCCGAGTACTGGGATTAAAGGCGTGTGCCACCACCGCCCAGCCAGAACATCTTCTTAATGAGTACATACTATACTAAAATTTAAGCAGAAACTACTCTAGGCATTGGGGTGGGGAAATAAGGCAGATTAACAGCAGCAGATGACATGGCACAAGTCTTTTTAAGCAGACCAAGCATTAGTACATCATGTACCGTGACATATGAACCACATATACAGGGATGAGATTAAGCTGTGCAGAAGACAAGGCTAGAATATTTGAGAGTCAGGGACTGCAGCTGATGACTCAGAGATGGAGCACACTTGACAATTTCCAGGCCTGTGCTGCTGGAGCAAAGTGAAGAATGAGGAGAACTATGGGCCTTAGAACAAAGGCTGTGCAGGCTTGAAAGGAAAGAGCAAAGCTAACTCAAATTTCTTTTGTTCGTTTTTGTTGTTGTTGTTGTCATAAATACTTGTCTTTTCTTTGAGATTATAAGATAATTTTATCTTAGCCCCTTTCTCCTTCCACCCTCCAAATCCTCCCACGAAGCCCCTTGCTCTTTTTGCTTTCTTTCATGTACATTTTCAGGGACAACCATTTGGTATTCGATAACCAACTGGTGTGCTTTTCCTGTGGAAGACTATTTCTTTCACTAAGCATTTCTTAATTGTCTGTAGTTATTTGTGCAGGGTTGAAGCTTCATGGGCTTTCCCTGTCTACATGAGCATGTCTACACGAGTTGTCCTGGTTTAGGTCATGCCTAGCCAGTCGTGTTGGTGAGGCTTCATGGGTGTAGCTTCTGACATTTGTAGGAGACAAAATTTCACAGCAAACTCCTGTTCCTCTGGCTCTTCCAATGTTTCTGCCTCCCTCTTCCACAATGTTCCCTGAGCCTTACCAGTGCAGGAGTTGTGTGGTAGGTGTGTCCAGTGGGACTGAGCTCCACAGCTCTGCATTTTAGTTGGTTGTGCTTTTCTGTAGTGAGTCTCCATCTGTTGCAAAGAGAAGTTACCTCGATGGAGGCTGAGGACTATACTTCTCTGTGGGTATAAGGGCAAATGTTTGGACTAGTTGTTATGGTTTGTAATGGTTTAGTAAAGTGGTGATTATGGTTCTCCTATAAGAGCCATGACTTTACTAACTCTGGGGAGTTAGTTGGATTTCTAGTACCAGGAATGTTTTCCCTTTCGATGAGCATGTCTTTAGTCCTCTGAGAGAGCCCAAGTTTCCTGAAGAAGAGAATCAAGGCTAGAAGCTTTCTGCTTGACTATTATACCTAACTGAGTCTTGATTTACACTATATGTTGGCCTCTAAATGTAAATTTCACAGTGTTAGGGTCTGGGGACCTGGATCAATGGGGTCAGACTCATGGGCTTTTACTAATAACTACCCATTTTCTATAATTAAGAAGAGTAAAAAATTGTATTTCCTTAGGGACATAAATTGACTTGTGATTCTGTGGTTTTCGTGTATTAATGCATACAATATTTTTATTTTTATTTTATGTGCATGGGTGTATTGCCTGCATGTATGTCTGTTTGCCATGAGAGTGCAGTGCCCACTGAGGCCAGAAGAATGCATTTGATCTCCTATAACTGGAGATACAAACAGCTGTGAGCTGCCATGTGGGTGCTGGGATTGAAACCCAGGCTCTAGAAGAACATCAAGTACACTTAACTCCTGGCCCAACTCTCCACCCTGCTGCAAGCTATTTTAAATGCAGTAAAAACTACTATTTCCAAAATGTATGTTAATAAAACAGTTCTGTGTTCTTACTCAGTCTATTCTCCTTCAGAAACAAATGATTGACCTTTTCCATCCCACATGCAGCACAGTAGTTAAGAGCCTGGCCTCAGACAGGGCTGGGTTTCTACAGCAGAACCACCACTTATTGATTACATGTCATCTGCTAAGCCATCTCTGTACCTCTTGAGATACAAAACTAGAATATAATCATCAAATGCTAACTGATACAGTTAACTTCATTTCTAATCATTTATTCATTTTTGTTTCCCATTGCCTAAAGAGCCCCTGCCTTCTAACAGGCTCTGAG
Source organism: Peromyscus maniculatus bairdii (assembly GCF_049852395.1). Classification (NCBI taxonomy): domain Eukaryota; kingdom Metazoa; phylum Chordata; class Mammalia; order Rodentia; family Cricetidae; genus Peromyscus; species Peromyscus maniculatus. The sequence continues at coordinate 118,963,111 of NC_134855.1, read as the reverse complement.
CCACCAGCTAATGTTAGTTATAAATACCTGGAAAAGAAAATCCAAAGTACCTGTGACACAGAGCAGATGAGGTGTAATTCTCCTGCACACAAACACAATCTGAGGCTGATATGGTTTCCTTGGTCATTAGAAAACCTGCACATGCTTCCCACCCTCAAAGCAATCCTCAAGCCCACTAGCCCATGTACCTTTGGACAGCGGACAGCGGGCACAGGGGCTCTGGTGACAGGGCAACTTCCAGACGAGCCTCCCTTCTCTGTGCAGCCTCTGAGGGCAGTTAGCATAACAGCAGCCACGTGGCTCAGGACAGTTTCAAGGAAAGCTGGGAGGTATCTCAAGCTCAGTACATTATAGGCTTAAGTAAAACAAAGGTTCTGATACAGAGAGAGAAAAGGAGAATAGATATTGGAGAGACGCATGACAGATTTTTGTCACAGAAGCAAACTTTTCCCATAAAAAGCATGGTCCTCAGCTAATATTTTCTATTTTGGACACACCATCAGAATTCTCTTAGTTGGCAATCCAGGCTGTAAGTATTCATGTATTTTAATACCTTTCTCTCTTCTGACAAGCCACATCATGCCATATGATAAATTACTTTCTTCCTATTTCCTCACCTGGACCACAGATTGGTTTGTTTCTCATATGCTATCTTTAACCTCCTCAAAATATTACCATCAGGTTATTATTTGAAAGAATAACTCTAGTAGTAGCTTAGTGATAAATTAAATGCCTATCATGCTCAAGGACCCAACACTAAAAACACGACAAAGGGGGAAAGAACGCACCACATGGAATCTAATCTCTCATCAAGTCATCTGTTCACCTTTTGGAGAGTTGCACTGCCCGGACAGGAAGTGCAATCCTTCCTCTACCAAATAGTCTTTTGGTGTAACTAATTGAGTTGTCCTGAAGCCATGAATATGATATTCCATGTAAACAGTCATTCACTGATGCTGAGCTTCGTCTGTATTTTATACTGTTCTTTCTTCACTTTACTAATCTGGTTTAGTTTTTGTTCCTAAGAAAAGGATCTGGGAGTAATCCATTCCTTTGGAGATGTCCTCAACATGATTAAGGAAATTAGGAAGGATGAGATTCAGTAAAGGTTATATTAACAGAGCAGTGTGAGCCATTGAAGCACAACCCTGGTAAGGATACTCTAGAAGTATATTGTAATAGCACATCTTGTTCCTGGAAGAGACGGGATGCTGGGCCACGACTCTTACTCTTCTCCCACTCACTGCGGGCCCATGGTGGATGGTAAGCCCTCTGCACTCCCCTGTGTAACCTGCAGGATTAACAAGGAGTTTTCTTTGCCAGAGAAAACCCTAAGTTAGAGAAGCAAGCAGGTTCTTCTCCCTGAAGTGGGAAACCACCAGCCTACAGAAACTGGCCACAGCCTTAATAGTACTAGGGTGAGCAGAGCATTGTGAAGCCCACCCATACCAACTCACACACCTGTTCAAAGCAACTCTGCTTTGACACTTTCCCTGCCTCCAAAATTTCTAGAATTTTATCTTAGCTGAATATCCTTTCTTTATTCTTGCATTAAATATAGCACTGTACTGTAGGCTTCTTGGCATAAGCTTTTTATTTAATTTTGTAAGTATAAAATGTGTCCCTCACAACACATGAATGAGAAGAAAACAACCAAGCACCATGGACATTTAAAGACCACAGAAATCATTCTAGTTGTAAATTATATAGTTCTGGCTTCATATATAACATAACTACAATTAGTAACACTAGTTTATATTTTTTTGTTTGTTTTGTTTTGTTTTTCGAGACAGGGTTTCTCTGTGTAGCTTTACGCCTTTCCTGGAACTCACTTTATAGACAGGCTGGCCTCGAACTCATAGAGATCTGCCTGCCTCTGCCTCCTGAGTGCTGGGATTAAAGGCATGTGCCACCACTGCCTGGCACACTTATACTACAAATAGGATCACTTCCCTCTAAATTTAAGTTCCTACCTTGGGGATTCATTTTACATGAAATACTACAATGGGTTTGAATATTATTGATGCTTTGCTAAAATAGTTTGTGGAGGTTAGACTGAACTCTCAGTTCATGAATAATAGGCCAGGAAAAGTGCCTGATTTAGTTTTTAAAGCAATAAATACTACATACTAAAGGGTAACTCTTTGCTATATCCGCCCTAAATTTAGAGACGTTCAATAACCAACCAGGGCAGTATTAAGACTTCCTTCAGGGGTTTAGTTACTGGAAGACAAAAATGACCTCATCACAGAACATATTTATGAGCCATCTAGAAGGTGAAGCCACCAATGGATTCTGCCATTTATCAGGCTTCCCAATAATAATCCATTCATGGACAGTCCTTATTCATTTTAGTTAACATGAGAATCGGATGCTCCCCTTGCCATTTAAATGACCACATTCATGTTCACTGTTAATAAATGTACAAGTCCATTAATTCAGAAAAGTGGCTCTAAGAAGACAGAGTACATCTACCAGCATCATTGCTTTGTTTCAAAGATGATAAGAATGCTACAAATGAGCTCTATTGACAATGTCTGCTTTCACTTTCAAACCAAACTCATGTGAGTTACAACAAATTAGTAGTATAAAATTATTATTAGAAAGATGACACTCAACACAAATATTTCTAATTTGAAAATTTAACAAAATAGATTTCATTTTGTAAAGTAATAGGCAGGTTTATTTAATTTTCTAAAATGTAAAAATTAAGACAATTCTTTTGAATATTATACTTAAAATTTCTGCCTAACTTTGAGAGTGACTTATAAAGTGAATAATATTAATCAAGTTATGTTAATAGTGGAATAGTTATATATGAATTTAGAGTACCAAGATTTTAATGGACATATTATATATCTTGAAGACAATGCAGCCTGATCTAATAGGACTGGCCATTATAACACCATTCATTTACTCTGGCATTTCTTTCTGTCTATATTTCAGCCTACTAAAAACTGAATTCTCCAAGTTTACAAAATTGCTAAATTGTATTTGAGATGAAAGGCCACGCTGCTTCATATGGTATCTGTGTGTTATTAACTTCCAGTCTAAAAGTCTGGTCTTCATTATGCTGGGCTACAAATTAGAAATTCGCCAGCTACAAATTATGACAGGCTACAAATAAGAAAACAAAATTATTAACCAACTATTATAAGAAATTTACATAATACTATCAGCCATTTCCATTATTAAAAGAACGTTATATAATCTGTCAAAATCTGCTAACTCCGTCTTTCCTAAATTGGAATTAAGTCATTTATTTTTATATATATAAAGAGTTGGGCTTAAGAACGCATTAAAAGCTTCACTAGCCTTTGGAGACTAGCCTGTGGAGAGCAAGTGTATCCTTGTATGAATGAGCACCAGCATGGCAAAGTCATCAATGCCTCATACCCCCAGAGATGGCAAAACCTTCAGTGCACCAGGCTCAGCTGAACGGCAGAACTTTCCCTGGTCCAAGTACAGATGATGAAGGGTTGACCTTTAGCTAAAACCAGTACCTGTAGCAAGTACCAACCATAGTTTCCTCCTCCTGAGTGAATGCAGCCTGAGACTCCACCTTTACAGAGTCCCCCTAACAAGACTAGCTAACCCATCTCCTAGTTCAGCTGCATATAATAAAGGCACCGAGTTTCTGGACTGTTGGTGCGTCTTCATCAGAGTGCATAGACCACGCAATTGTAGCTTATTCTTCAAAAGAAAAGAAAGTAAAAGTCTTTAACTGGCCTAATTTATAGATTCAATTTTATCCTGGAAAACTATATAAAATGGCTGAAAATCCCCATTCTGAAAGTGTGAAATCTAAAAATGCTTTGAAATACTAAACTTTTTGATTTACCGCATAACACTCAAAAAGTTTCAGATTTTAGAGTTTTTCTGATTGGCAGTGTTCAACTGGTAAGAATTTGCAAATATATCCAAATCTCCAAGATTCCAAAGTCTGAAGTACTTGTGGTCCCAAACATTGTGTATAAGGGACATTGAGTCTGTGTGTTGTATATCTATATGTGCAACACACACACACACACACACATGATTTGGTTTTGCTGGTCTTAAAGGATATCACTTAAAAGCAAGAATCATGAGAAAAGCAGAAAGACAGTAATAGGGAAAAAATTGGACCTTTCAGAGAATTCATAGGCACAACAGGGCAAGAGTTTATAACTAGTACTAAACTTCAGAGAGGTCAAAAAATTCAAGAAACAAAAATGTCCACTGGATTTATCAAAATAGGAGTGATTTTAGGAAGGGCAAAATGATACTAATCCCAAATTGGGAAGCATGAAAAGAAAAGAAAGCAAGATGATGAATAAAACAGAATCTACTATAAAGCAAAATCTACTACAAAAATTAGTTATTAAGAATACAGGTAAAGACTCAGGGATCTTTTTGGAAGAGGGGACAGAAAGACTGTATGAGCCAGAGACAAGAGAAGATTTGCAATTTTGACATGAAATCAAAATGCCATTTAAAGAAAGAGATGGATTCAGGAAACCAAAAATAATGATTCACAGAACTGAAAATTATAACAGAAAAAAATACAAGTTGGAAAGATAGAATTGAGAAATTTCAAAGACACAAATATTAAATATAAGAGAAAGAGATCATCCTAGCAAATGCAATATAAAGTTGTACAAATTCTACAAGGACAAACAAGAGAAGCTGTTAAAAAAAAAAATTCCTGACAACTGGGAAATCCCTAAGTAGGGGAACATGAGGTCCCAAGTAAACAAGTCCACTGAAGGATGATGGTGATGACACAAACAGATGAGCATCAAAGCACATTATTGAGAAACCTCAGGGCTTAGTATTCCACAAGCTTCTCCAAAAGAAAAACAAAAACAAGTTCTTCAAAGTAGGAAGGAAAAAAATCCATCCCAGAATTTTGTTTTTTGTGAGACTACCCATGAAAGCATAGAGGGAACAGATTTCTAAGTACAGAATGACTCAAACTTTGTTTCCAAGTTACTGTTGCTTTTGGAAAGATACAGAGTGAGTAGCAGTAAAATGAGAAAACAAAATAAGAAAGGGAAAAATGAAAAGCAGAGGAAACGGCAGGTAGAAGACAACGAAGGTGAGCAGGGAAGCCAGGACACTCTGAAGTCAGAAGGCAGGGGGTCATGGCTGTAAACCAAACCCACAGGATAATTTGCTCAGAAGGCCAAAAACATCCAGATGATTTGCTCAGGTCAGACAGTTCCAGAAGATGCCTCTTCAAAAGGACACATGATATAATACTTAATTTTTTCCAGAAAGAAGAGTTAAATCACAGATAATGGAGCTGAGTTGCATTAACAATATATACATAGAGAATTAAGCAAATAATTACAAAAGCAATTATTAACACCAGGGTTAAAAGGATACATATATCATAAGTATCATAGGAGAGAGAAATTAAATATACTATGTCTCCTTAGTTTTGGATAGCCTTTTCTGGGATATAGTAATATAAACACTGACTATAGTTATATCATAATTTTTATATAATTATATAGGAAAGCCAAGGAGATAGGCAAGACCCTGTGCATTAGGAAACACTGTTCCCGACAATGGTGAAGAGCAGGAGAAAGAAATGGAACCCATTTTCACAACGGAATCCCAAACAGTAATGTCTAAAAGTGAAAATTCAGGAAATACAAACAAGCCACTCAGACAACAAGCTGAATATTTGTACAAAGAATAAGAGAGGAAGAGGGGATTAAAGTGCCAGTGTTACTTAGGTTACCCAAAATAAACACTAGATGTACATTAGGATAACCATGCCAAATATGTATGTGAATCATACAGCTTTGCATCACCAAAGCTGGTTTAGACCAAAGAGCAACAAAGAAAAGTCAATGTCTAGACTATAAAAGGGTGAGGAATTCAGTGTGGTAGACCTGGGGGCCTCTGATTTCTAAATGTGCTTGTTACTCAAGCTTTCATTAGATGGTTTTAGCTCCTCTGAGATCATTTACTGAATGTCACCCCAATGCTTATAAATTCCCATGGTTCAAGGTAAGATACCACTCAGGTGGTTTGGGCGCTTCACTGGAACAGGACCACAAGAGAAGATGGAAGCACAACACACAACATGTTATGGGATGCAGTGAAAGCAATTCTACTGCTTTTTATAGAAAAACGTTATGAGAGAATACTAAGAATACGTGTATGCCAATGCATTGTGTAATCTAGCTGAAATAGCTTCCTAGAAACTAGACTCCCACTATCTATGAAAATAAATAATTAAGCCAGGCAATCTGGGTAGACCTTTAACTGGTAAGGAAACTGAATCAGTAATCAAAAACCACTGGACAAAGGAAAGCACAGGACCAGATGGCTCAACTCTCGACTGCTACTAACATTGAAAGAAAAACACTAATCACAAACTCGTCTCAAAAACTGAAAGGGAAAGAGAACTTCCTAAATTGTGTAACCAGCCTAGAATTACCCAGATAACAAGACCAAACAAAGACACTGTGCAAAAACTACAGACCAATAATCTTTATCAACATTACCATGAAATACTAGCAAGGCAAAATCGGCAGCATATTTAGAGAACTCTTCACCACAAACAAGTGGGATCAGTTTAGATCAGCTGGCTTGAATATGTAACTCTTGCTTATCAAAGTACAAGCATAGTTTATAAGGAAACTAAAAGGACATGCCACAGTGTCTAAGAAAGTAAAGCATGGGCAGAAGAAATATGCAAAGAATGTTTCTTACACAGGATCATATCCCAAATTTTTTTTTAATCTGTGGGCTGGTGAGGTAGCTCGTGGAATAAAGGTACTCTGCTCCAAGCCTGACGACCTGAGTTGGATCCCCAGGACCTACTTGGTGGAAGGAGAGAAGTGACTTTCGCAAGTTGTCCTCTGACCTTCCTGTACAAGCACCCTGTGTGCCCCACCTCATACACAGAAATAAAGAAATGCAGAATTTTAGAGAGTAAATGACTTCCATAACACAACAGTAATACAAGGAACTGTGAAACAGTCCCTAGCACTAGCAAGATTACAAAATGAGCCAATGAGAAAACACTGTATGATGTCATGAATGCGAGCTACCTGTCATAGGGAGACAAAATATGTAGAGGTTGCCAGTGTCTGGCAGGAGGGAAGTGTGAAGAGGTAGATTTTGTTACAAAGTCTCAGTTCAGAGGATGTTAGGTTCTGGAAATGACTGATGGTGAGGTTTAAACAATATTTTGAATCTACTTGCTACCAATGAATTATACACTTAAAATGGTAAAATGCTAAACTTTATATTATATGTACTTTATTATAATAAAAAGACATTCAAGCTGAGTGGTGGTGGTGCACACCTTTAGTCCCAGCACTCGGGAGGCAGAGGCAAGTGGATCGTGAGTTCGAGGCCAGCCTGGTCTACAGAGCAAGTTCCAGGACAAACTTCATAGGTACAAAGAGAAATTCTGTATTAAAAAAAAACAAAAAACAAGACATTCACTTCTTTAACTGAAATATTGTTGTGAAGTTATGGAATATGTTATTATCAGAGGGAAATGGAGGGCAAGGGATACACAAAATTTCTCCCTGTTATTATTTATAAGTGGATACCTTATAATAATCTTTTTCCATGATAAAAACTTTTTCAAATTTTTCTTTGCCTTTGGATAGTCTATATTTTAAAATACACATAGAAACTTTAAAGCTGCAATGGAGATCATTTTAGTGCATTTTTATCTTATCTTTTGTATGTTTGAGTGTTTTGCCTGCTTATATGTCTGTGTACTACATGAATGCAGTTCACTAAGAGGCCAAAAGAGGACATCAGATCTTCTGGAACTGGAGTTACAGATGGTTGTAAGGCACCATTTGGATACTAGGAATCAAACTTGAGTCCTCTGGAAGAGCACCCAGTGCTCTTAACTGTTGAGCCATCTCTCCAGTCCCTGGAGATTACTTTTTAAAACAACAGACTAATATTCATTATATATTAATGTATTTCATGGAAAGAAATAGGCTTATAATTAAAATGTACCTTATTTCATAATTCAAAATATAAACAGATTTTTTACCTTCTACAACAAGCACAGATCTATAATCACATACTGACTTGGATAGAAATGGTTAATCCAGATTATAAAAACCAAAATGTTTTCTTTAATAATATATATATTTGGGTCCAAGATTCCCTAGCAATTCCTAGGGTATTTGAGACTAGAAATAAGTCCAAGTAATTTAAATTGAATCATCTTAAAACAATCTTAGAAGGATCAGAGTAAGCAAAATCAGAAATAGGCATGAAGGTCATGAGGCTGGACAATTGAAGACTTCTGTGTCTTTGATAGGAATTTAATAAGTCTACAAATAGTCTGCCCTAATACTTGACAAACTGTATCTTATTTGTAACTATCTCATTTTATTCAGGAAATGAATCTTTTAAAAGCTCAGACTATAATGTTTGGAATGTGATTTCATTTAGGAGGATAAGTTCTTTCAGAACAGAGACATCTTTCAATCGCTTGTAAAAATAACAAAACAAACAAAAAAAGAAATATACAAAAGTATCTCTCTAATTAGACTTAAGACCTGTTCAATAAGAGGGAAACCATGTATGGTACTGGAAGCCTAGCAAATTACTCAGTGCTTGTGAAGTCAGATATTGGAGGAGAACATATGAGCACTACTTGACCAAACAAGCATCATTCCGAACAACAACGTAAACATTTATTCCTATATCCAAGATAAGTGTAGTTCTCACCCTTCATCAAGAAAACTTTTCTTTGCAACAGACACAGACCACTACAGAAAACCACAAGCAATCAAAATGCAGAAGTGTGGCGCCCGGTCCCATTGGATACATCTACACAACATTCCTGTACCTGAGGCTCAGGGAACTTTGCACAAGAGTGGGTGGAAAGACTCTAAGAGTGAGAGGATCAGCAAGTTTGCTGTGAGACTTGTTGCCTAGTAATGTCAGAAGCTACACCCATAAAATCTCACCGGCATGACTGCCCAAACATGAGCTGAACAAGGACAACACAATAGACATGCCAAATTCCCCATGAGGCCTCAACTCTACACAAAGAAACTAGAGACAACTAAAGAATGCTGGATAGTCAGAGAAACAATCTTCCCCCAAAAAAGAATATACCAATTCATTCTCCAATAAAATAACCCGCCCTGAAAATATATATATATGAGTAATATATAGACTGAGTCATATTTAGAAATATACATATACACACATGCATGTAACAACAATTAATAAAAAAGTAGACCATGAATTTAAAAGAAAGAAAGTAGGATTGAAATATGAGAGGATTGAAAGGAGGAAAGGAAGGAAGCAATTATGTAATTATATTATAATTGCAAAAAGAAAACAGTGTAATGTTATATGTACTGCCATACTATGAGGCCCAACTTCTACTTTGATTCACTATTTGTCTGAACATTCTAGTTCTTCCTTACTCCACAGGAGGGAACTTACAACTGGTTCTATAATTTGGTCAAAAGCCTATGATTAGGGTAGCTGTAGGCCTAGGAGGTACCTACTCTTGTTTCACTGAATGGTCAAGCTGTCGAACTACATTCTAAAGACTCATGTTTATACCCATAGCATAGATTTGTGCTACTCTCAACTTTGGTCAGATAAACTTTTTCTTTGCAGTAGATAGAGATTAGTGCAAAGACCCATAACTAGTCAACACACTAGTATCAGTAATTGTGTGTGCTTGGCTAGGGATGAGTTACCTATATCAATCTTCCCCCATCTGCTTCTTAGAAAAGGTGGCAGAAGAGTGGTGGATAAGGAGAAATACTGTGAAATGCTAACATCTGGACATGCCCTGGCTGTCATACACATCAGTTTCCAGCAGCTGTGGTTATCTGAGCAAGACCTACACAAGATCAAGCCTGTCAAAAATCTCAGCATGGAATGGGGGAGAAATCCCAAGCCCCTACCCTTGACGATAGGACTATTTGCAGTCAATGACTGCTAATGAAGAGAGTTACTCTCCTTTGGGACATGGAAGCCAGTAGGTTATCCACACCTTAGTGAATGGCCCCCACACCCATGCATATATGGACAGCAGAAATTAAATTCAGGTATTATTAATAACAAAAAAGGAGGAAGGATGTGGAGTTGGAAGAGAGGGAATGAAGGGATCTTGTGAGAATTATACAAAGGTAATGATGATGATGATGATGATGATGAAAATACATTGTATGAATGTATGAAATTTTTGAAGAATAAATTTTAAAATTATTTTTAACAATAATAAAACATAAATACAAAAATGACAAAAATTCACCAAGCCAAATCATAATTTGAATGGAAACAAGTCAGCAACTTCTGAGGGGTTCTTAGTTTCCAGTTTGCCCACAGTTAAAAAACTACATCAAGTTTTAGCTGACAGAAAAAAAAATTACCTGTCAAAATTGCAAACTACTGATTTATAAAAGAAGAAGTAAGGGAACACTGACTGGAGGGTGCTGATATAATTCCTGAAATCCATCATATCTCGCACGCATCATTTTTCTCAAGGACTGTTAAGTGCTACCATACAATGTATTTTTTAACGGCCTAAAATCTTTTTTAGAAGCTCTGAACCCTGGGCTTGACTATGATGGACAAGTCTTCAAGGAGGATTCCAAACAGAACTAATACAGCACTCAATCTCAACTTAAACACAGGTCAGGCCGAGTCAGAAACGCCATTTCCTTCCTGCAGCATGAAGAGCCCTTACAGAGTCCAGACTTTCAGATTTTCTGTAAGAATATTTTGTCTAATGTTGTACACTAAAATGTCTAGGCAATTTTTTCTCTTGTTGATGTGAGCAGGTTTTGAAATAAAGAGCTCTCTCGGGCAGCCCTCTTGCCTGGATATAGCCAAGGAGAAGGTAATGGTTGTAGAGAAATGAGCCTGTGAAACATCTGTAATGGAAGATGCAATCTCAGGTCTCCCTTCAGATTTTGGAATAGGTGATCAGGTAAGCAATGACTTCCTTATCATTTTCTACCTGGCTAATGATCTTTGAGAAATACACGATTAATCTATTTAATTTCCTTTAAAAACATTTCAGCTTCCTATTGCATTCACTCTTAGGGCAATCCTCAGCCTATCTACATTCTCCATTTCTTAGATCTACAGCCATTTATTTTTATATTGAGCAAATATAGAATATTTCCTTAAAAGCAATTTGCTACAATATAGAGTGCAAACTCATAATGTTGTAAACCAAGACAGGAAGCTCAGAATAGGAATGAAAAGGGGAAAAAGGTAAGTCTAGACCCTAAGGGAAAAAAGGAGCAAGAAGAAATACTGTCTACTCTTCATATGTCTACATTTAGCAATAAGTATGAGAGAAACAGTATTATGCAAATAACAAAACATTAAAGTTGGCTTACAGAAAGCTTCCAAAACCTATCTAGTACCTGACGGATATTCTGTAGCAAATAAGCACAGATGCTTGCCCTAGAAAAGATCTGTGAGAGCTCATGTCTTCCAAGACCAACTAAATAATCAAGGCAGACTGGTTCTTGGTGAGCACTACCACTGCAGAACAGCCAAGGTTGTATAATTAGCTTTCACCATGCCCAGATGCTAGTGCATCATGGGTACTCAGTCAGTAGCTATCAAAACAAGAAGAGAGTGAGGGAGGAAGACGAGAAAAGAGGTGTTTCATTATGAGATACTTTCTACAGCACCAAAACCAACTTCCATATGATTCAGTTTAATGTTTCCAGGAAAATGCTTCATAAAACCCATCGTGGTTTTATGCCTTAATTTCAAAATTAAGGGACAAACAAGTACATGACATTCATATTAAAAAACTTGTAAGCCATGAATTTGGGAGTGCACTATTTAGTATATATCATTTATATACGCTTTAGCTTATAATGCTGTTTCTTTGAGTAGATCATCAATTTATAACATGGGGGGAAAAATAAAGGGCCAAACATGGAGACAGCTTCATTGTATATTAACAGCGCTCTGAAATCAAAAGAGAAAGGATAGCGGAGAGCTAAATTTGACCATCTAGAGATCTCAACATGTCCAATAAGAAAAGAAAGCAAGTGAGCAGCTGACAGGAACTGTGGAGCTCCAGCTGGACTTTGAGTGTGTTATCATGTAATTAAGCTATCTCATTACTTTCCTAAGAATATCAGGAAAAGAAAGACGACGTGTCTTACACCTGTTGCTGAAACTTCAATTTGTACTTTCTCCCCATGTCACCAGCTTATCAGATTAATCACTACAATTATTTGTTCTTTGGACCCTGTTTGAGTTTCCTGCAAAGATAGCTGCTACACAGTTCAGCAGACACTGTTTCCCTTTTAATGTAAATGTGTCCTGCTTATCGGGGTTTCACTTGACACAGATGCCACCCCTCCTCTGCATCCAGGAAATTTTACAAACTAAGTAGTGTCAATAATTGGATGGGTGCCAAGTGAAAATCCAGGGCGGGGCTGATGTACAAAGCCACCCTTTTCTCAGCTGACCCACGGGGTATTAACACCCAGCACAGTGTTGGCAGCTGCACACTGTCCAAGGCTGCCTCTCTAGGAAAGGTGTAGATATCCATGCCAAGCATGACAGACAAATATTTGAGGGAAGTTTTTGTTTTTGCTATACACAGCCAAGAAGAATGGACAGCTGAATTCAAAAACCATCAACAATTTCCAGAATTTAAAATCCTGAATCATGACATGACACTAGTGGAATTCAGGTGTTTCTGGTACATGGACTGCTCTCACCCAATGTGAGGTTGAACTGTTGACCTTGTGTACAACCTACTTCACAAATGAGTCTGTCAGATACCATAAGCCTATAGGCTGAAGATGATGCCCCAACACTGTGGAGAAACCTCAGGTGACTGTCCAGGCAGCTGGCTGTTTCTGTCAACTCACAAAATTTTTGGAAGTTGCTTTTGTGCACTTCCTGTTTTTATTTTTGTTAGCTAATATTATTTCCTTCTTGGGTCTCTGAGGGAGTTGAAGATTAGTTAGTTATAGTTGAAGATTAATTAGGATAGAAAGTGAATTAGATACATTTTGGACTTACTAAAATAGGATAGATAAGGGAATTATTTTCTCTGATTTGTCAAATACAAATGGACTAGACATCATTTAGGTATTTGTTACTTGTATATATTGTATATAGTTATTGTACTTTTGTATATAGTTTTTCTTATGTTAGTTATAACCTTTTGCCTTTTTTCTTTTTATTAAAATAGAAAAGGGGAAATGTGGTGATATTTTATTTGTACTGAAATGCGATTTTAATTTTATGTTAATAAATAAAGTTGCCCTGGGGTCAGAGCTATTAGAGCCATAGTAAGAGCGTGGTGGTTAGAAGAGCTAGGTAGATTTCTGTGTGTTCAGGGATACAGCCAGTATTGGAGACATACGCCTTTAAGACCTGGAGGGCGGTACTTACAGGCAGTGATGAGGCAGTCATGTGGTTGGGTTTACAACCAATGAGAAGGCAGAACAGAAAGATTATTTAAACAGAGACACAGGAAGTACCTCCCTCTCTCGGGGAAGCTAGGAGCACTGCAGGAGGTAAGATTTTATCTCTGAGCTCTGACCTCTCAGCTTTTCTCTTTTACCTTGGCTCTGTGTTTCTTATTTTAATAATATGATTGGTTACATCTACACACAGGTCAATCTTTTGTGTCACACGCTGGGGTAAAAGTGTTCACCGAGCTTTGCGGCATCTTCTTAATGATGTTTCCCTTTGTGCTTTTGTTCTGACAAAATTGTAAAAGAACGAGTATCCCTTGATCCATTCTACAAATATTTATTACACACAGACTAAATGCCAGGCACTTTTAGGTGCTATAGAACCATTTCTTCCTTCTGGGCTCAGGATCCTGTCATAGGACAGTCAGGTAAGGCATTACCTATGAAGGGACATCTAAGCAGAGACAGGAGAAGGTGCAGGCTAAGTGGCCATCTGGCAGAACAGGGTGAATCTCATCAGACAGAACAGCAGATCTATGCTTTTTTTTCCCCCTTAGGAAAGTACAGCTAGAATAGACTGTACCTTGTAGGGCACTTTAATGGACTGGGGTTTTACTCTGGAGTCTTGTTGGGTAAAGACAGCCTAAGATATGCTAGCACTCATTCTATAGTTTTTAGGTTTGGGGTTTTGTCCCTGAGTGGTTAAAAGTCACAATACCAAGGAAATCATAAGCACCTTGATGCAGCCAATATACTACCAATGTCAAATATTGACTGTCACAATCATTTATAAAGCAATTAGCCATGTGCTAAGTGATTTAGGTGTGGTTGTTCACTTAATCTTGAGGTCTGTTCTCTAATTTTTGAAGACAAAGAAAAGAAAGTTATCAAAACATTGAACTTATACCTGGAACACAGAAGAGCCACATAACAGGTAAGAATGGCCCCAAGACTTCTATTACAGGGGTGTCCTTCTGAGGGGGTAGGCCGGACAAGACCGCATGATAAGAATATTCAAGATGAAATGAAGTTGAGGAAGCCAAAGGATAGACAAGCTTGGTACATTATTATTGAACAGAGGAGAGTGGCGTGGACATAATGATAAGGTCATGAAGGAATGATACTTTCAGGATGGGTAGACGATTTCCAGGGTACTCACAGCGTACAATCCACTATTGAGGAGAAATACCGCATTTTATTGGGATTCTGCAGGAAAGCCAAGTCAGGTCTGAAAGCTATGTGAGAAAACACTATCAGAAGACCCTGGCAGCTTTTGTGGAAATAGGGTTTTCTATAGGACATGAATCTTTGCCACTGATTTCAAGCCTCCTAGGACCACAGAGAGATGTCTCTTGCTCTCTGCTAATGACAATCAGCAGTTACTGCTCTGCCAAGGAGTTAAGCTGTGCATGCCCACTTCTAATTGTTTCCTAGTCGCTGCACATTTCCTCTGCTGGAAGAGATTGAAGCCACTTAGAAAAGAATACCAGGCCTCTCAGAGGCATAGCCTCTGGTTCAATCTCCACTGAAGAATTTGGGGGTTTGTTTGGAAGTTACTGCTTCTCACACCTTACAGATGTTGACTTGTTTATTCTTTATAGATTCCCTATGGTTGAGGGCTCATCACCCCCATTTTACAGATGAGAAAACTGAAATAAGAAAACTGACTACTGTTATTCTTCTAAAGGAACAAAGCAATAAAATGACTCCCAATGACACATTGCTATATCCATAGCTTGGTGCCTCACTCAATCCTCATCATAGAAGTTTCTTCTTTCAGTACATGGTAACTAACACAAAGACAGACCCACAACTGGATAATATAGAGAGTGAGAGATCTTGGAGCACTCAGCCCTAAAAGGGATGAATTTTTCAAGCCCCCTCCCCTCAAGTCTTAGGGATCCATTCAAAAGAGGAAATAAAAAAGTTTTAAGAGCTAGAGGTGGTAAGCGTCACCAAGGAAACAATGTCTTCCAGAAACAACAGTACTGATACATGTATGAACTCAGACACTGTCAGAGTACACACAAGACCTATATATGTGGGTAGGGAGATGAAGAGCATTTGGGAAAGTTGGAAGTGGAAAAGATATTATCAAAATATATTTTATGAAATCTTTTTAGATTAAAAATTGTTTTAAGTGGAAGAAAGTAAACTTATCCAAGTCTCAGGGCTAGTAAAGGCTTTTATCTCAGCTTACCTTGGCTCTTGTCCCTGGGTCCCAAACTCTCTACCTTTCTGGCTTCATCAGTATGGATGTCATTGGATTCTGGAATTCAGCCTTTCCATCAAGACCTGCAACTGCTCTCCTGTCTGACAGTGGCTTAGATATCAAGGTCTTTGATCATGGGCAGAAGACAGAAGTTCATTCAGAGGATAAATAATATGAAGAATTGCTTTCTTTAAATCTAATGTACAAGGCATCCTCAAATGGAAGACTATCTAAGCCTGCCTTGGAAGCAGGGCATCATCAAAACACTAAGTTAGCTCCAGAAGGGCCTATGGGAAACTGGGATCCCTTGCAATGCCGGGGTCACAGCTGAGGCACAGGTCCTCACAGTGGTATGATTAAGACCTAGAAAGAACCCGTGTCATCTTTCCAGGGACTGAATTGAAGGAGAAGGTAGAGAAATTGGCATTTTACAAGATGGATGCAATCCAATTTTAGAAGAAAGATAGGATTCCTCATAGAAAGAAAACCACTCTTGTGTTTGGTAGAGAAAATGCTTTTATAAAACATGGTAATGTTAGGTAGAGCTGGTTTATAGGAATAGAATTTAAGTCTTCAGGGTTTGAAAGAAAGCAGAATGGCTGAGTTACAAAATCTCCTACAAAGAATGCTATTTCTCACCACACTTTCACAGTCCATGCCAGTTGAGGCCCTGGCAAACACACACCTCCAGCTCTCCACCTACCCACCATCTACCCTGCATACTATATGATCTGTAAACTGTGCAACCATACAAAATGGCTCTGATAATGACGGCACTGAACTCAAATGAAAAACAAAATGAGATGGGTCCCAGCGGCCAATAGAGAAGTAGCTGCTGATAAGGGGAGTCTGACAATAGAAACAGATGCCAAACCTTTGAGACTTCGATGCTAACTGAGAATGGTTCTTCTAGCTTCTTCTACTTTAACTTCTAATCTTACTCAAGTAGAGTGAAACAGGTTGATGCCATGTTTAAATACAAAGTTAATGAAAACTAGAGAAAATGTTAGCAGCTGACAGAAGGGAGAGACCAGCTGGGAGCAGGAATGCAGATAGAAAGTATGCAGGTGACTGGTCACTCCCTAACCTTATCTCTACTGAACCTTAGTAAAGGAATTTCTCAGCTCTGAGAATGCAGTCAGTCTTGGTCTCCCTCCTTCCCTCTTTCCCTCCACCCACCCCTCTTTTCCTCTTCACTCCCTATTCACTTCCCTCTTCCCTCTCACTTTCAGTCTTAAAGATCATTGCTCCAGATACTTGGGAATCTTGGTTCATATTGGCTTTAGAGGTTTTAGGGTTTCCACAGCCAAGACACAGCATCTTTCTCTCAAATAAAGATCCTGGCAGTTCTCCAAGGGAAGAATGCCAGCTATGCCCTCATCTGCAAACACTTGAAGATCAATATAGGGGAAGTTCTGGCTACTCAACCTGGGCTCCATCATGCCTAGTGATACTTTTCTGAAAGAGGTTTTTGAAGGTGCCCTCATGTCAACAAAGCCCTGAGCACTTGGGTGAATCCTGCTATTCTGTTGGACTATGCATTCTGAAAGCTGGTAGAGCCCCTGTTTAGGTGGGTCTCTACCAAATGAAGATATGGAGAGCAGTAGGAACGATAAGAAAGTACAAGTAGCCTATTTAGATCTGATGCTGGGGATCCTGAGTAGCCTTCTGGAGACATGAGAAAGGAAATGGAAGGAGAGAAACAATGGAATTACTACTAAAAGGTTTATAGTGATAGGCATCAAGAGCTCAAGTCTACTGAGGACCACAGAAACAGTCTAAAATATATATTTTAGACAGGCAAGCGAGATGGCTCAGTAGGTAAAAAAAAAAAAAAAAAAAAAAAGGCTTGTAGCAAAATCCTGATGATCTAAATTCAATACCTAGAACTGTGAAAAGATGAAAAGAGAAAATTGACTCCACCAAGCTCTCTTTTAGCCTCCACCTTCACACCATGGTACAAAGCACATGTCCATACTCACACACACTTTGTATGAATTAACAGAACAAATATGGGGACGTCTTGTCACAGAAACATTTATCTAGACTGGCTGGTGGTTACTTACAAATGGAAGGAAATTTCACCTGCATTGATAAGTACACACAAAATCATATATGCTTTTTCAATTTTCTTTTATTCACCTGGCAATATATTATGGTAACTGTCCTTATCAATGACTTTATGCTATGTGAAGAAACAGCTACAATGTTGCTTAGGACCATTAACTAAGTTACTGTGACCTTTGTAAGAATGACCCATGCTGCACTGACGTCTCGGACGATCCTTTCTGACATGTGCATGTATGTGTGCTGTAATTTTTGAAGACCTTTGTTTACTCCTCCACCAAAAGAGTCACCCTCCATGTGCTTCTTGAGGCCAGTCTTTTCTGTGCTGTCAGCCTCAGCTCTCCATCACTCTCTACACTGACGCACTATATACAAGTATTTAACTCCAACCGGCCCATACAAACTCTGCTAAAAATTTACTTCAAGGCCCTATCTATGGGTCAGAAATCAGACACTCAAGGGATTTCCAAGCATTAGACTATAAGAAATAAAATTCTGTTTTGTATTAAAATTATTATATATAAAAGGGGGTCTATAATTATTTCCAACTCTGACTTTATATTTTATTCCTATAAAATACTATATATGTATCATTTAAAATATTACCCTTCTGAAAAACTGATACATCAGCCAGGGTCCTACAACTCCCTCCCCATCTTATTTTCTATTGGAACAGGGATGTACAGTTTCCAGCATCCATAATCCTTGGCAATAACAATACAATAGGACTACTACTTAAAAATACATTCAATGTAGGAACTAAATAAAAAATGATTAACTGATTTGAAGAACAGGACATTTAGTTTTTGATAGAATTAAGCAAGCTTAAATTGACGGGTCAATTTATCCTCCTCACTTAGCTCTGTTGGTCCATATACATCTTTGCAATGATGATATTCTGTAGCAAATCCTTTGGCATTATCACCTCAAAAGACAGTGATCATCTACATTGGATGAACTGATACATAATTCCATTATAGCTCACTATTACACAACACATAGTCTAAATATATAAAATGACTTGCACTGTCAGACAACAGAAGATAACGGAGACCACCCAGATACACCTTCTAATCTGAAGCACTGTAAAACAGTAAACCATATGTGAGACACAAAAGCTATGAAACAGTACACCACCCAGTACGGAAGAGCGATCCTTGAGAGAAACAATGACTGAGGAGGGGCCTAGGATTGTAGCATCTCACTTCCTGGAGACACTTTCCAAGTGGCAGAGCCGGGAGGGAGAGGGGAGGGGAGTCAAGAAGTCTCTTCTTGAGTTGTGAAACAAAAGTTTGAATAAAAAACTGCCAAGTAGTTAACGAGGTCAGCAGCAGAACACTGGAACGAGAAAGCAATATCGAAGGGCAGGATGCATGGGACGTTCTTGTGCTTGTGGCTGAGTCCTGGTCAGCATCATCAATTGGTGAAACTACCTCAACAATGCTGGGCCATGCATAGCTATGAAGTATTCATGCTCTAATCTGCCAGAAATGGAAATATTATAAGAGACATGAGGGAGACTATTCCAAGGATATTAAACTAAGTGGTGGGGAACGTTAGTCCTGGAACAAAGTCTGCTCTACCAATGCTAAACATGACTTGTTTTCCAGATAGAACACAACCAAGATGAAATCAACTACTCTGTTGAATGTTCCTGCTTTTGTCAGCCCTTTTCTATGTGTGAAGTAGACTTCCTCTGCCTGCCTCCTAATTGATAGATTATAGTATTGCCTGATTCTTGAACCAAAAATAAAAATAAAACCAGGTCTAAAGCTTTTGTGATTCTGTCTTTTGATACAATCTATAAGAGTAAGAAATAAAAACTGATCAGTAAGAATGGCTTAGAGAAGAGAAACTAGCAGGCAAATTAATTTAAAGAACCTACTTCACTTTCTTCTGTATGTCCAAGAAAACAGAGGAAAAACTAGCATACTAAGACAGAAGACTTTAAAAAGTAAATTTCTAGAATTTAGAAATATAAGATTTAAACATACATCACATTGGACTTAGAGCTAAATGAACCGTATGGAAAATAGTGAATTTGAAAACATAGCCACATAACTAACCACGATGAAACAGAGAAGGGACTTACAAAATAATATGAATAGAGCACCAGTGAAATGCAAGACAGTTTTTCAACTACCTAATATGCACATCTTAGAGTCCTACAGGGGGCAAAAATCAGAAGAGGACTTGGAAAATAATGCACAAAATTTTCTAAATCTTATGAAAACTATAGACTTATAAATCCAAGAAATTCAGCAAACCACAATGAAGGAAATATTAAACAAACCAAACAAATTCCAACCCAGCTACTTTAAAACAGCAAGAAAGGGGCTCTGAACTGCAGCTCGACACTCACACCTTTTAGGTAATGCAGGTAAGATGAATAGCACTTCTCTCAATGGGTCGTGCAAGTCACAGGCACTGCAATAACATATGTAAAGGATTAAAAAAACATATAACAACCTTGGCAATCGAGAATTCTAGAGTCAGTGAGATTTCTTCCTTCCTTCCTCTCTTTTTTTCTTTCTTTCCTTCTTCCTTTCTTCCTTTTTACAGATTCCCAAGAAGCCCAGGCTGGCCTTGATCTTCTGCCTTCAGTCTCCCAAGTACTGCCATTACAGATGTGTATCACTACCACACTCAGACCAATGATATATCTTTCAAAAACACAGTAAAATTAAGACTTTTTCAGATATACAAATACTAAAAACTTCACTTCTAGCAGTATTGTACTTATAAATAATAAGAAAGAGTGTAATTTAGAAGAAAGAAAGTGATACCAGATGGAAATGCTGAAGAATATATAGAAATAAGGAACATAAGAATTGAAAAGTAATTGAATAGATATACTAGATATTTCTTCTATTCTTGAAATTTCTTCAAAAAATAATGTGCCGGCTGGTAAAATGGCTCCAGCTCCTGGGCTGGAGATTCTTATGTAGGCTGCTCTTCCAGAGGAACTGGGTTCAATTCCCAGCACCCATATGGCAGCTCACACTTGTGTGTAACTCCAGTTCCAGAGGATCCAACATTCACACAGATATATATGCAGGCAAAACAGCAATGCACATAAAATAAAAATAAATTATTTATATACATATATGTAGATACACACACACACACACATATATACTTTTTTTTAAGCTGGGTTGTGGTGGAGCACACTTTTCATCCCAGCACTCGGGAGACAGAGGCAGGTGGATCTTTGTGAGTTCAAAGACAGCCTGGTCTACAAAGCAAGTTCCAGGAAAACCAGCACTGTTACACAGAGAAGCCCTGTCTTAAAGAACAAAACAAACAAACAAACAAAAACAACAATAAAAAATATTCTTACGTATGAATTATATAATTTCTTAGAGAAAGTTAAATTGTGCATCATAACTACCATAACAATAACTAACAATATCATAATAAGCCACAGTAAAAATAAGCAAGTTGATGTATTTGGATCCAGCTATATTAATATTTATATCAAATGTTAGTGAGCTAAATATTACTTACTTCAGTAACAAGTTTAAAAATAACATAATGTGACATCTGGTGCTGTAGCTCAATTGGTAGAACGCTTGCCTAGCTTGCATGAAGCCCTGGGTTCAATCCTCAGCACCACAGAGTCTGTTGTGGTGCATACCTATGATCCCAGACTTCTGAGGTGAAAGCAGAAGGATTGGAAGTTCAAAGTCACCCTTAGCCAACTAGAGAGTGTGAGGATAGCCTGGGGCACTTGAGGTCCTGTCTAGAGAGAGAGAGAGAGAGAGAGAGAGAGAGAGAGAGAGAGAGAGAGAGAGAGAGAGAAGAGAGAGAAAGAAAGAAAGAAAGAAAGAAAGAAAGGAAGGAAGGAAGGAAGGAAGGAAGGAAGGAAGGAAGGAAGGAAGGAAGGAAAGAAAAGAAAGAAAAAATAGAGTTGAAATTACTCATTAAAAAACATATTGGGCTTTCAAAATCAACACCAGACTGTGTTATAAAGAATACTCTTTTAAATACAAAGCCACAAAATCTTTTCAAGTAAAAGAAAGGCAAAATATATACCACGTTAACACTAATACAAGAAAATTAAGTAGCTATATTGTTTATTATTAGGAGAAATAAATTTCAGAAAAACTAATATTACCAATAATAATGACAGTTTAATGCAAATAATAAAACTGATCACTAAGAGAACACAATAACCTTGACATTTATAAACCTAATAACAAAGATTTAAAATCCACAGAACTATCAGAATAAATACACAAATGCACACAGACATCAACACTACTGTCTTGATGATTAATGGGACAAGTTCAAAGAAATCACTTCTGGATGGACTACCAACCAACCTGACTTAACACTTACAAAAATATGCCAACCACCAACAGCAGGATTTTATGTTCATGTGAACATTAAACATTTACAAAAATTACATAAAACCTTGGGCCATAAAACAGTTCTCAATACAGTCAAAAACATTTAAGTCACACTAAGTACATTTTTATAACACAAGGGAGTTAAAATAGAAATCTATGTCAGAAAGTTATTATGAAAAACAAGTATTTGGAAGCTAAAGTATACACATCTATCTAACCTAAGAATAAATAAAATTAAGTAATAAATGTTTAATCAAGTGTTAAATTACAGGAGAAATTATATACAACTATCCAAAACGATCATTTTAGACAGGATTTAAACATTTTTAACCTAAATATCAATACTAAGAAAAAAAGGTCTCAAAACAAAGTCTTGATATTCCACCCTAAGAAACAGAAAAAAAATGTTTTCATGCACAAAATGGGCAGAAGAAAATAAACAATAGTTATCAGGATAGAAATTATTTAGATTAAAATTGAAAACAGAGAAAACCCACAAAATCAAAAAGTGATTCCCTGAGATGATTTAACTGATAAATAGCCAGTATTGAAAAAGGCTCAAATCACCAGCATCAGAGCTGAAAGACTGACATTCCTTCAACTTATCCATACATTTGATAGCTAATAAGGAAATCATATAAATGTTTTCATGACAGTAAATTAATAAATTATATAATATAGATGAACTATGAAAAAAATGTGACCGAGTCTTGCTTTAAAAAAAAATAAGGTTTCTAGATACTCTTGTATCTAATATGAAAATAAAATTTGACATTAAAAAAACAGAAAAACAAATTTTCTAGGGACAGAGATAAGGCTTAATAGGTAAAGGGCCCGCTGCACAAGCCCCAGCACCCACACAAAAAGGCTGGCCACAGAAGCACTCATTTAAAAGCCAGGGTAGCTTAGAGACAAAATTCCTGGAGCTCATTGGCCAGATGATCTAGCTGAATAGATGAGCTTAATGTTTTGAGAGAGATGCTGTCTCAAAAAGTAAGGCAGAGAACACTCAAGGAAGACAGCTAACAACCTCTGGCCTCTACACACGTGCACACATATATGGTGATATTTTATTTGTACTGAAATGTGATTTTAATTTTATGTTAATAAATAAAGTTGCCTTGGGGTCAGAGCTATTAGAGCCATAGCAAGAGTGTGGTGGTTAGAAGAGCTAGGTAGATTTCTGTGTGTTCAGGGATACAGCCAGTATTGGAGACATACGCCTTTAAGACCTGGAGGGCGGTACTTACAGGCAGTGACAAGGCAGTCATGTGGTTGGGTTTACAACCAATGAGAAGGCAGAACAGAAAGACTATTTAAACAGAGACAAACAGGAAGAAGCTCTCTCGGGGAAGCTAGGAGCACTGCAGGAGGTAAGATTTTTATCTCTGAGCTATGACCTCTCGGCTTTCTCTTTTACATTGGCTCTGTGTTTCTTATTTTAAAAAGACGATTGGTTACATCTACACACATAGTCACACACACAAACTCCCCCCCATGCCAATACACATATACACTTTTCTCTCATATACACACACATAAAGATTACTGAGGAATGTTCATTTCAAGCACAATTGTCTTCACTTGGAAATTCTCCCAAACATCTAAAGGGGTGGGGGCAGGGATATCTATTTCACACAACTCTTGCAAAAAATTGGAGATGGTAGAACACTTCCAACATATTTTATGGAACTAATATTGCCCTAACACCAAAATCAGGGAAAGACATTACAAGAAATGAAAATACCCCAATTAGAAAATATTAAAAAGCCTTAAGATTTTAGTGAATCAGATCCAACAACAAAACATCATATACTATGATCAAATGCAATATATTCTTAGGAAGTAATGATGGATAAACCCTCAAAAGCAACCCATATAATTAACTATTACAACAGATTAAGAAAAGACACATGATTATCTTAACACATATTGAAAACTATAACACCAATAAGTGAAAAAATGGGGGGAGGAGTTAAAAAAGAAAACTCCATAAACTAAGAGCAGTAAGAACCATTTATCTATGGAAAGCAACCTACAGCTAACATTATGCTAAACCTAAAACTTTTCCCTACAGCACAGAACTGGACACAGGACTTCCCTCTTCAGGATGTCTTCTTGTCTTCTGATGTCACCTCCCTTCAACACTGCACTAGCAAGTTCCAGCTGTCACAGTATGGAAATGTAAAGAAAGGTTGAGGAGGAGAGGGAAAAAAAAGGAAGATAGGAAAGGGAAATCCATCCACACAAGAAAAGAAGAGCTAAGAAAAGATAAAATAACTAAGTAGAAAACTATACTCTTCAGCATGAAGCTTCTAGACCTAAGAAGTTTATCAGGACTGTAGGATAGAAAGGTGATACTTAGAAACCCGCCCAATGCTACATATCAAAATTTTAGAAATGGTAATACTTAAGGCTAGATTTGACAAAATATATATATATATATATATAAAACTTGCTTGTGGTGGCCCACAGAGGCTTCCTAGTGAGACCTTACTCAAGGTCAGAGAATCTGAGCTTGCTTTACCCATCAGGGCTGCATAATGGGATGATTTGGTTATGGGCGTGTTTACAGGTGTTTGGAAGAGGCTACACTGGGCTGTACATTATGTTTTGATCTTGCAAGGGGGAAGTATTTTGCCTCTCCCCTTTGTATATTATAAAAAGCCCTTTTGAATAAAGCTTTGGGCAGCTGGGTATTGACCCAGGGCCCTCCCAAAGCTATCCTGTGCCTCTGTCTTTCTCCTTATTGTCTAGGTCTATCTTTCTACCTAGTATTTCCTCATTCCTCTCTCCTCCACCTAAGAACCCTTCAAAAGGTGAGAGCTGGACGCCCACACTTCCTGAGACACATAAGATGGGTCTAAAGAGGAGGAAATACAGTGCAGTCCTGGGTTGGAACTCAGCATGGCGGAGCCACTCTTCATACACAGGTTCCACCTTTTCTCAGCTGGCAACACTTACTACCGTGCAGCACACCCAGCTCATCACTCTGCTGTCATGCTGGGATGCGGACAAAGTAAACGAGACTGGATAGCTAAACAAGCAGGGATTTATAGCTCAGATCTGTCTGAGGGGTGGGGAGTTGAAGACCAGAACGTTGGGAAATTCCGGGCTTGTGAAGGCATTCTTTCCAGCATTCAGGAAACCACCTTTCCCGCACCACACACTGCATGTGTCCGTTCCTGTGCTTATAAGAACAAAATTCCCATGAAGGGGCTCTATCCTCGTGGCCACATATAAACTCCATCGTTATTTCCCAAGGCCCCATCCCATCCTAAACTCATCACCAACACAGTTGGATGCGGGCATATTTATAGCATAACAACTTCCTTCATTTCTGAAGAGCAATATAGAAAAGCTAAGATAATAACATAAAACTGAAAATTTAGGAACATGCCAACATTGTAGCAAGAAATAAGGAGAAAGGGATTCCTTCTTTGTTGCTTACTATGAGAGAGGAGGTAGGGAAAGCAAGGAGGAAGGAAAACTAACAAGGTTTGCCAAAGATAATCTGATGCTTAAAGATCAGGCGGGACACACAGAGCCCAAGTTTCCATACTGAGGATGTGCAATAAACACAAAGAAGGCAAAGAAGAGAGAAAAACACTAAAGAACAAAGAATACATCTGAAGCTTTGGTCCTTGAAAACTAGAGGAGAGAAGAGGAATGTCTATGGAATGAATAGAGTTAGATCACACAAGATTTGCTTCCTAGGTTATTGTGGTCCTGTTTATCTAAGCCTTTTCTCCATAATTGCAAGGCACAGCTCCACACATCACACAAAGTTCCATAGCCATCTCACACACAAGATTTCCTAATGTCCTGAAAACATACCCCCATTGTTTTACTCAGAGCATATTTTCATCGGTTCCCACACACCATTTCAAACTCCAACGTCCTCTAAGCTCATCATCACCCCATAGATGCCCCTGCATCCTCCCTAAGCTCAACAACTCAGAAGTAACAATTGCTTATCCCTAGGAGATGCTGATTCTCCTTCTCCCAGAGTCAATAGTTTTTTTGTCTATTAGTGGGTCACCATGAAAATTTCCTCCTGCCACATTAACAGGACCATTGATATAACAATGGGAACTTGACTCAAGACCTGCCACTTTTCTGCCAAGGGTCTATAAAAACTCATCCCATTCTTTCATTTTAGAGTTCCTACAGTTTCTATATTTCTATACACAGATACTCTTCTCTTAAAAAATATAATATGTTTTTTGTTTTTATTTTTGTTTTATTCTCCTGGTTTAAAAAAAAAAAAAAAAAAAAACCAAGTTCTTGTTCACAGTCCAATGTACTGTCCAAGTACACAACCTTGCAAGCTGGTGCAGAGAGTTAGTGTAGTGTACCCAGGGCAAGACTCTAGCATCACTTCCACATTTCACATTTCTACAGAGTGTTAGCATGCCATCACACATCTTATGTAATCTTAATTTGTGTCTGAAGTTCTGACAAGCTAGCAGGCTAAAAATTGAAGCTTAGAGATGTCATTTTCTCAGTCATTCACTTCATAACGTGGTGACAACAGCCACGGTGGTAATAAAGTCTCAGACCTAGAATTTCAGGTTCCTCGTCCACTTAGATTTTTTGTTGTTGTTTTTTGTTCTGTTTTGTTTTGTTTTTTTCTTTTAATCTTGCACATATCAGGACATAAAATATTTGAAATTTCCAGTTCTAACACTCTGAAATATAAAGACCTTGATAGAAAATGCACCATGCCCTAAAAAAAAAATCAATCAATTTTAGGCATACAAAAATTATATTTTAGTAAAGCACTACCATTTCATAAATTCTTATATTAGAATATTAACTATACCAAACCTCACAAAAAATAGGGAGAAAACCAAAGAGCTCTCATCACTCACCAAGCTCTTATTGCTCCCTGACTTTATGAGGTGCTTTACATTACATGCTCTAAAATTTTCTATGTATAAGTTATAAGCATGAACACATAATAATGCAATACTCCACTTTCTGTATATGCCAGAAAAATAGACTATAAAAACAGGCCCTTGGGGAATTCAACAGATACGGTTACTTTCAGACAAGAACACTTGCTATCAAGCCTTTCAAAGAATATGTAAAATCCATTAAGCAAAAATTAGTTTATCTGTTTCAGAATAAATGCCAAACAAGAATGAATGATAATACTAGACAGCAAACCTTCCCAAATGCTTGGCAAAACACTATGCAGATGTTCTGTATTGCAGGTGGCTTTCAAGGTAAAACATGGGTAGTCAAAATATAAATATTTTGAAAATAGAAGTAACTACCTATCTAAAGTTATAGCTGGAAATGCCTGGGTTCATTTTACTCTAATTTCTTCAGTGTCCTAGCAATGAAAATGCACCCTGCCAACTGGACAGGAGTAGTCAAAAACATTACATATATGCTACATAGATAGATAGATAGATAGATAGATAGATAGATAGATAGATAGATAGATAGATGATAGATAGATAGATAGATAGATAGATAGATAGATAGATAGATAGATAGACAGACAGACAGATACATAGCCAGCCACATATGTTGACCACTTATAATCTTTCCATTTTCTAGAAACCATGCAAAATAAAAGTGAATAGAAGCAGGAAAGTGGATTACTATCTAGTTCAGATGAAAGAATGCTTACCTATTGTGCAAAAGGCCCTGGGTTTGAGCTCCAGCACCAGATAAACTAAATGTCATGGCCCAGAATTCCATGCTTGAATCCCCAGAACTCAGAATTTGGAAGCATTATGATCAAGATTTCAGTGTTGCTGTCAACTACACAGCTTGGGCTACATGAGACACGGTGTGATAGTATGAACTGTTAAGTTGTCAGGACCTGGAATTGCCACCATGATGGACTGTCACTTGGAGTGCAAGCCAAAAGAAACACCCTCCCCCTTCAGCTGTTTTGTCTGAGTACTTTATCACAGAAATAAGTAAATACACCATCCTATTGCGGGGGGGGGGGGGGAACAGGTGGTTTATTTCCTTATTTAATGAGGAGTTTACTTTTTTTTTTCTTACTAAATCTTCTGAATCTTGTTCATAGTATACACATAAACTGCACTTGAATAGCTGTACTGAAATATTCAATGGCCACATATAGCTAATGGTGCACAGTGAGTAGCACAGTCCCGGGTCCCACCATCAGCTGTCTCAATCCCCATGAAGCTCCCCAGATGTGACGAATGTGGCCCCAACAGGATTTTGTGACCCCCACAAGATTTTGGATGGAAGTTTGATCCTCAGCTGCTGCTACTATTAGAAGGCAATGTGAGGTTGGAAAGTAGGGCCTAGCTAGAGGAAGTCAGTCACTGGGAATATGTCCTTGAACAATATGTGGGACGTGGGTCCTTTGCGAATTGACTGATAAGGCCTAGATAGCTTTTCTCTGCCACATGCCTCCACGATAATGTGCTGGACTGTCACAGGCCAAAAAGTAACTAGGCCAAGCACAGTGGACTAAAATCTCTGAAACTAGGAGCCGAATTACATCTTTCCCCTTCCCTTGTTATTGTGTATATTATGACAAAGCAATGAATTCCTGTGAATGCTAACGTTCCACTCAGCAGCTACCCTCAAGTCCTCAGCCCTTGAACCAGCAGGCGGTCATCAGGAAGGCAGACTGTGTAGTTGGTGCAGCTTGCTGGTACTAGCGTGGGCAATTAGACAGGACACTGCCCTGAAAAAATTAGGGCCCCATGTTTTGACATCTGCCTGTTCACCAGGGGAAGTGGCACAGAAGCCAGAGACAGTTCCAACCCTAAAGTAGCTTCTTGGGCAGCATTTCAAATATTTAATATGCAGAGCATACATGGGTCCTTTTCCTATGAATAAGAACTCAAGAAATTCTCTGTAAGATCACTGAATGACCACAGAAATGGTGGCATGGACACTTTAGTACTAACATATGACAAAGAATAAACTTAGAAAAAAAAGAGGATAAAAAAAATCACAAAATGAAAGGATACCAGGTATGATGGCACACACATTTGTAATCCAAGCATTCTGATTTCCAAGTCACCACATCACAATGTTCAAAGTATTTAATTCTCAACAACAGCAAATGTCAAAGCATGCAAACAAACAGGAAGCCTTAGAGATTCCTCATTTGGGGGTTGTCCTAATTTGTCTCTCTGTTTCTATGATCAAACACCAACTAAAAAGCACCTTGGGGGAGGAAAGGGTTTATTTGGCTTACAGATTTCAGTCCATCATCAAGGGAAACCAACGCAGGAACTCAAGGTGGGGTGTGAAGCAATGAACTCAGATGACTGAGGACTGGAGCTTACCAGTAGGCTTGCTTCCCCTGGCTTTCAGTGGAAAGCCACTGTGGGCTAGGCCCTCCATCATCTATAGGAATCAAGGAAATGCCCAATAGTCATGCTCACAGGCCATTCTGATGGGAGCAACTCCTCTGTTGACATTCCCTCTTCCCAGGTATGTCAAGTTGACAACCAAGATTCGCCAGCCCAGGGGTTATTTCTGGTGTTACACTTTAGTAGATCTTTCTTCCTTGGGTTTTGTTGTTGTTGTTGTTGTTGTTTGTTTGTTTGTTTGTTTGTTTTTTACTTACTATTTATTGATTGGACTTCCTCAATTCTTTGAAAGTAAAGAATAAGGAAAACATAAGATATCTTTAGAACCTGATGGTCACAATCAAGCATGTTAGCATAGGCATTTAGGAAGTCCTAGGAGGAGAGAAAAAGAAAGGGACATTTGAATGGAGCCAAGCTCTTTATTATCAGATCTGTGTTTGCAGAGAGCAATCATGTTCTTTCTCAGACACATGTGGGGTAGCAACATATTTGAGGCACTCAGAGCACATGTTCCCAGTTGGGATGAAGTACTGCTTTCTACCTCCGCTCCCATGTCCCTGACATTCTCAGGGTCTCCTGACATACCTCTCACTTTTTTCTTCTTTTTTGGCATCATTTCAATATATGCGGTGTCCCTAAAAATGGTGCTGCCTAAGTGCTTGTAAGAGTAAGATGTCCGTACTCTTTGGAATATATTAATTTGATACCCTTCATACAGAAATGAGCTACAGTGCTGTTGGTTGTGACTTCATGGTTAATGATCAATATGGTACAGCCAGAGGATGAAGGGAGTCAAATTTACCATCTTTGTGTGAGGCCACACCAAAAAGATGCTAAAGTAACATCTATAGTGTGTGAGCAAGCTGTGAAAAGATGGAAACAACAGCCAAATGTGTGGGTGCAGGCTGTGATAATTGATAACAAAAGCCACAATAGGAAGCATCTGGAACAAAGCCATAGATGCTTACAATCACATTACCAGGGTCAGAAAGATGTTAAACTCCATTAGCTAAGAATTTAGTATGAAGAAATATTGTCTGTTATTAATTATTTATAATAAAGAATGTGTCTTTAAAGAGAAGCACATATAAGAGAAAGTTATATATTGATTGTTTGATGGAGATTTTCTAAGCAGAGGCTCATAGAAGCCTAACCCATCTTTTCCTAGTAAGCAAAGGTTCAGTGTTTATTAATTTTGAAACTAGAAGGGATAGTTATACAACATAGTAAGGAAGCTGAATGCTACTGAGTTACTGAATACTATGATAACTAATGATAGCTCACCCATATCCTCCTACATTAAAAGGAGGAGAAAAAAATTTATAAAAAAGACAACAAAGCTCATCTCTGGTTTCTTGAGAAAAGATTCCCATCCTCACCAAATAAGCCTGCCCTTCTGTCTCCAGCTTGCAACATCTTAAATATGACGCCACAGGCCACAGGCCCAGTGGTGGCCACTGTCCTTGGAACTTCAATGAACCCATGTGATGAACTTAAACATAGACAGAAACAAACAAACAAACAAAAACAAAAACAAAAAAACACCTTCACAGGGATTGCATTTACCAGCTACTGAGCAAGAGTCACTGGAGGTTTCTCATTTTCAAGATGGCTTAAGCTAAGCTACGGTGGTAGTTCTTTGAGCCATGATACTTGCTTTCCCTGTCATGTTGATTAGGAGCAGCAAGGTCAGAGGTAGACAGGAGCTATTGCGCAACAGCACAGACACCATGAGCAAGTTTACCTCAGCAGCAGAAAGTAACCAATTAGGAAAAGCAGATGTAAGAATTTAGCACCACAACCAACATCATCTGATTAACAGGCAAAACTCCAGGTGCATGAAATGATCTTCATGTAACCATACATGAAGAGATGTTAACCCAAGTTACACAAGAAACATGAAATACATTTTAAGCCTTCTACTCAAATATACTTTTAAAATAAAAAATATCTAGGTTAGTCCTAGAGAGCTGGCAACTGTTTACAGCAAGTGCTGTATTCCACTGAATAACCTTGAGGCTACCTAGAGGCTGCAATAGTGGTGCATTCCTTTAATCCCAGCACTCAGGAGGCAGAGGCAAGGCCAGCCTAGTTTACAGAGCTAGTCCCAGGACAGCCAAGGCTACACAAAGAAACCCTATCTCAAAGGAGAAAGGTGGCGGGGAATGGATGCATGGCTATATACTTTGTCCCAGCCACTTCTTTCTAGCTGTATTATTCTGCAGACATTTGACAAATTCTATCTCATTCTCTCCCTCAATATAGATAAAATTTTTACTTACTCTTTACTTCTCTGGAAATTCTACTTTACAGAGTGGCTAAAAAAATTAGGGGCACTCAAAAACTCCAAAAGGTAGAGACAGAAGGCAATAAAAAGGTTATCAAGGGAGAGCTGGGAGATTGACAAATCCTAAGCAAAAGGCAAAGGGAAGAATTCATTGAAGAACATGCATGGATTCTCTTCTGATGACCGTTGGCAAAGAATACTGGAGGCCTGTCAGATTCATCTCCAATCCCCTCACCGCCTCACTGGGCTTTTCTGGGTTCCCTCCCCACCTTGTTTTTGCTCCAGACGGTCCTGGGTGGTTTTATCCAGGGCCAACCCATCATGCCATGTCTCTCTATAGCTTCATTTGTTGTCTGCATTCAGAATAAAATAGACTGGTAAAGCTAGCGGGGAGAGAAATGGAGGAGAACTGGGGAAAGGAAGTTGAGGAGTATGTGGCAAGAAGCAGTGGAAAATAAATATAGCTGTCATCACCATGGCAGTATTTTAAGAAACTGAATTCCAAAAAAATAATTTTATAGAATGTTACTATGTGCCAGTTCCCCATAGCCAGACAAATGAGATGTACCATATTTTTTACATTTATTTATTTGTGTGTGTGTGTGTGTGTGTGTGTGTGTGTGTGTGTGTGTGTGTGTGCCACAACCTTCATGTGGAGGTGAGAAGACAACTTAGGAGAGAGTTCTTGCCTTCCATATGGTTAAAAAGATCAAACTCAGGCCATTAAGCGTGGCAGCAAGTGCCTTTACTTGTTGAGCCATCTGGCCATCCTAAGAACTTCAAACTAAAAGTCACAAATGTATTGGAATATACAGGGAATGTCACATTGTTTCTAAACCCGCATGTGGTGCTGGAGAGAGAAAAAAAAGGGACCCTTAACTCAAAGTAAATAATGAATGGTAACTAATGCCTTTGGGGAAAGGCCGGGCATATGTTGGCTCTGTGCCTATGGTAGGTCTTCAATAGATGCTTTCTGTAACCATGCACTGAGGGAAATGTAAGTGATGTGTTTTGTTTCGTTTTCTGGGGTGCTGGGAGTTGAACCTAGAATCTTCTTCCCCATACTGTGCAAGTGTTCTCCCACTAAACCACACCCCTAGCCTGCTGTGTGCTTTTTAATAGCAGTTTGCAGGTTAGGTTCATCTTTGCCAGGGCTACACACCTTTGCAAGTCCTTTGGTATGTGCCATATATCTGAGCATAAACGCATGTTTGATTTCTTTATTTCTAAATCATGTGAAATTCATAAAGGACAGACCTTCAGATTAAACTCTGAAATGTAACATATCATGATTTAACATTTCAATAAGCTAATTTGTCAAATGTCATTTTTTAAGAGAGCAAATGTATCTCAGGAAAAGGGTTAAAATGGAAAAGAATTGTATGTTTTTAAATACTGAGTCCTGCAAGTAAGTGGCCACCCACTGCCCTTGGTTGTTTTGGAAGTCCATTAAAATCAGAAAGGGAAACAGATATTGAAAACTTTAAAGCTCTTATTGTTTACTTTCTTCAAGTAAAAATGCTATCTTTGACATGGAGACTTTAAAGGGTTACATTACTAAGGATTAAAATGGTCCATTAAAGGAACAGAATAGCCTGATGTTGATACTTATTTTAAAGTTGTAAAATGATGAAAGTAATTTTTGTGATACATTTCAAACTAGGATTCACAGCAGAGTTAATGGAAGTTCATGTAAACAGCAATGGAATAATAAAACTGTAATTCGATAAAGGTGTTGCCATCCATATTTCAATAAAAGTGTTTGTCATGTGTGTAACTAAAATGATAGCATATCATTTTCCTCCCACAGTTTTATTTAGATGCTTATTCTATCTACAATTCCATCACATTTATGTGTACCTGGTGTGCACGTGTGCATGCATGGACATGGACACGGACGGACACACACACACACACACACACACACACACACACACAGAGGCACTTCACTTTTCCTTCACTGATTACAAAGATGGACATACACTGTTAGATGAGGACATTACGACGGAAAGTGTTCACTGTAACTTGTCACTGATTTGATGGCTTCGATAAACCGCTCAACATGAGCCTGAACAACCCCTGGTTTCTCTTAGACATCTGTGAACAGAGCAGACGGGTGGGATTACAGAAATCAGCCCTTTGTGTTTCTTCCTTCTCTTACCTGTGTTCCTGATTTATAATTACTGAGAAAGCAGGTTTCTGGCCAAGAAAGAACTCCTAAGTGCTTCAAAAGGAACTCCTAGAGAATTCCAGATACTCAAAAGCGTATCATATGGATGTTGCGTGATTGGAGGGAGATATTATTTGAATTCACTTAGCAAAAATTACCACCATTGTGACAAGTTACAATCAACTCAACTGCACAGGAATTAGGAACTTGTTAAATCAGCATTCTGTGCTAGGCTTGCAACTCCTGGAGGTTAAAATCATTCAGACAGCACTGCAAGGCAAGGCCTTGTTTTGTGCAAATCACATACACTTGCTCTGACGCCATTTACACTTGACAGATGGTCGTATCACTCAGGACATTTCCTGTTTCGCTCCATATTTAAAATCCACTACAGTGGAATGTAGACTGGCAGCCGACTTTTTGCTAATAAATACCCACATCAGGGGACATCAAAACCCTCTCTTTTTTCAGATGGAAACAAAACAGTTGTGTTTATATTAACACAACTTCAGTTCATTTCCTTTGCTGGCACCAATTATAATATGCTAAATGCCTTGATTTTCCACAGTTTTCTCAAAACCAACTTTGTTTCTCAGTATTAGTCAAAGTAAAGTGAACTCTGATTAATAATTCCAAATGATACTGAATTGTGATTCCCTAATATATATATATATATATATTGTTATATATATATAATTAAGTTCTTTATGGTGTCCTCTTTTTAAATATCCCTGGCCTTCAAAAAAAACATTTTATTGATTTAGATCCTAGAAATATCAATAGACATCATTAATAAAAGTTAAACGACATTAGAAATATAGTAAATTTATTTTACTTTGCCAAACCACTTTTAAGTTTCTTTTTTTTTTTTTTTTTTTTTTTTTTTTTTTTTTTTTTTTTTTTTTTTTTTGGTTTTTTGGAGACAGGGTTTCTCTGTGTAGCTTTGCGCCTTTCCTGGGACTCACTTGGTAGTCCAGGCTGGCCTCGAACTCACAGAGATCCACCTGGCTCTGCCTCCCGAGTGCTGGGATTAAAGGCGTGCGCCACCACGGCCCGGCTTGATGTTTCTTAATGTGAAATTAGTTTTCCAAGAAGCATAAGAAAACAAGTAAATAAAACATTCAAATAAGTAACTGTTAAGTAGTGGATGATTGGCTTAAAAAATCAGAAAACATTTCTACCTACACTTTAAAAGCCTGGTACATTAGGGTGTAAAACTGATTTTTTGAAAAAAACTAATTAAAACACCTTTTAACCTGTGTAGTAAGTACAAACACACAAAATAAAGGAGAAACTGAAGGACAAATCATGATTAGATTACTAATTTTACATCAGTTGAACTTAATAAATTTTTATTTCCAGCAATAGTCTTATTTTAGTCTTGACAACAGTCAGCTTGGGGCTGACTCAAGTCACTTTCTCTGAGAACCTGAGGTCAGATTCCCAGCACTCACATAAAAGCTGGACAGTGAAGTGCTGACATGGGAGCAGACTTGGGCCTTCCAGTCTAGCAAAACAGCAAGCTCTGGGTTCACTGAGAGACCCTGGCCCCAAAAATTAGGTAGAGAAGGAAAGGGAAGAGGCCATAAGGGGTGAGGGGATAGTAGAATAAATGTGGTATGAAAGGAGCAAGAGCGTGAGGGTTAAAAGGTTAAGTAAATAAACATGGTGAGGGAGAAGGAGAAGAGGAGTAGAGGTAGTTTAAATGAAAGGATGTACTAAGAAACTATGGATTATGGGAATAACCAACCACTTTTTTTAAGTTAAGATCATTCCTTTGTTTTTTTCTACTTCTTATTTGAAAAAGAATTTTTCATACAATATATTCTGATCCTGCTTTTCCCCTCCCCTAACTCCTCCCAGATACTCCCCACCTCCCCAGCTCTTTGTCCCTTCCCCCCTCCTTAAAACACAGGTAAACAAACAAGCAAACAAAAATAATCATAAGAAATATACACACACAGCACACAAAATCGGAGATCATAATGTACAAACTAAAGGCCAATGAGACCAAATAAAAAATAAAATGAAAATTGCCCAAACAAAGCACTCTAAGACAAAGGTCTACAAAAGTACCCACTGAGTTTGTTTTATGTTGGCCCTCTACTGATAGGCATAGGGCCTACCCTTAAGTGTGGTTAATAAACTCAATGAGACTTCAATGGAAAAAAACTAATGTTTCCTTTGCAAGGGGGTGTCAACTGCAGATAACTTTTCAGTTAGGGGTGGGATCCAATGTCTACTTCACATTTTCAGTACCAGGACCCTGTGGTGGTTTGAATAAAAAAGACCTCCATAGCCCATAGGAAGGGGCACTATTAGGAGATGTGGCCTTGTTAGAGTAGGTGTGGCTTTGTTGGAGTGTGTCACTAGGGTGTGAGCTTTGAAGTTTCAGAAGCTCAAGCCAGTTCTCTTCCTGCTGCCTAATGTAGAACTCTCAGTTCCTTCTCCAGCACCATGTCTGCCTGTATGCCATCATACTTCTGGCCATGATGATAATGGACTAAACCTCTGAACTGTAAGCCAGCCCTAATTAAATGCTTTTCTTTATAAGAATTGCTATGGTCATCATGTCTCTTCACAGCAATAGAAACCCTAACTAAGACAGACCCCATCTGACTTGAGCCTGTGCAGGCAGACCCTGTGCATGCTGCCATAGCATCTGTGTGTTCATATGTACATCGATCCTGTATGAAGGACACTGTTTATTTGGAGTCATCCATCCACATTGGGTCTGGTTCCTCTTCTGCATAGTTCCCTGAACCCTGAGGAAAGGGGCACTTGTTTAATGAAGAGATCCCATTTAGGACCGAGTGTTCCAAAATCTCTTACTCTGTGAGATTGTCCAGTTGCGGGTCTCTGTGTTGTTCCCATCTACAAGAAAAGCAAGAAGCAGCTTTTCTGATGATGACTAAGTGAGACACTGATCTATGGGTATAGCAGAATGTTGTTAGGAGTCATTTTACTCTCATGTTTCTTTAGCAGAACAAGTGTTTGGTTTTTCCCTTGGCCTATCCAGTTCCAGATTCTTAGCCACCTAAGCAGTGTCAGGCATGGATTCTGTCTAATGAAGTAGGCCTTAAATGCAATATGGTAGTGGCTGGTTACTCCCACAACCTTTGTGCCCTTATTGCACCAGAATATCTTGTAGGCAGGTTGCCACTATAGAATAAATGGTTTGTAGCTCAGTTGATGCTCACCTTTCTCCTCTGACAGGGTGCAGAGTACCTTCCAGTACCATGAGCACTAGTCAGCAAGGGTGAAATGTCTAGGTAAGCACCAGCTTGACACATACTCGAGAAGTCAAGTAGAGTCTTGACGTCAATGACTCAATGAGAATGCTGTCTTAGAGCAATGGGGCCTTACCATCAGTTTGTAAAGAGCAACCAGTAGCCTTGGCAATGGTCTAAGATGTTTGGGGTTTCCATAGGGTCCCTTTGGCCAACAATTCAACTAGATGTAACCCGTTCCTGCCACTGGATCACTTAGTGGTGAATGATGTCTAGCTGGGACATTGCCTCCCCCATTATTTCGTGACTCCATTCTGTAGATGTAATTCTGAACGATCTTATTAAATAACAAACACAGAGCCAAATGCAGAGTTAAAAGCCCAAGAGGTCAGCACTAGCGAATTATCAGCCACTGCCATCCTTCCCCTGAGAAAAGAGACCTACTTCCTGTGTGTCTGTATTTTTTATTGACTTTCTGTTCTGCCTTCTCATTGGTTCTAAACCCAACCACATGACTTCCTTGTCACTGCCTGTCTATACAGACCTCCAGTTCTCTATGGTTGGTATTGATATTAAAGGTGTGTGTCTCCATGGTGACTGTGTCCTTGAACATACAAAGATTCTGCCTGTCATGTGATCGGAATTAAGGGCATGTGCTACCACTGCCAGACGTCTGCTAAATGGCTTGCTATTAGCTCTGACCCCCAGGCAACTTTATTTATTAACATACAAATAAAATCACATTTCGGCACAAATAAAATATCACCATACCATTCAGATTTTCTATATAATACAATATAATATTCATATTTCTTCTATATAATACAATATAATATAATATAAATATTAGGAATAACAGCTTCTACAGTAGCAGGTTTCCTTACAGACCCTTAAATGGCCCTTAGTGTTAGTTGTCCCTCCTCATATTCCCTCCCTTATCTCTCTATTCCATCCCTATCCCCATTTAAGTCCTCCAAATCCAGTAACTCAGCCCAGTTCCCCTTCCTTGGGAAATCTTCACCTCCCTCTTAGTTCCTAATTTGTTACCTAATCTCTGATTATACGGACTGTAACACATATATCTAAGGCTTAAAAGCTAACATCTACATGTAAGAGAAAATATTCAATATTTGTCTTTTTGAGTCTGAGTCATCTCACTCATGGTGATTTTTTTTTCTATTTCAACTCATTTATCAGCAAATTTCATAACTTAGTTTTCTTCACTGCTGAATAATATTTCATTGTACAAATGTACCACATTTTCACTATCTATTCATCGGTTGATGGATATCCAATCTAGGCTTTTTCTAATTTCTGGTTATTATAAAAAGAGCATCAAAGAACATGGATGAATATCTGTGGTGGTTTGAAAGAGAATGGCCCCCACAAGCTCATATGTTCAAATGCTTGGTCACCAGTTAGTGGAACTGTTTAGGAAGGATTCAAAGGCATGGCCTTGTTGGAGGAGGTATGGCCTTTTCCAAGGCAATGTGTCACTGGTAATGGACTTTGAGGTTTCAAAAGCCCATGCCAGGCCCAGTTTCTTCCTCGGCCTGCTGCCTACAGATTCCACCATGATGATAAATAGACTAACCCTCTAATACTGTAAGCAGGCCCCCAATTACATGCTTTCTTTTATAAGAGTTATGTTGGTCATGGTGTCTCCACAAAGCAACAGAACAGAAACTGAGACAGAAGCTGGTACCAGGAGCTGGGTATTACTGTGATAGGCCTGACCATGCTGTTGTTTGGAGGAATAGGGAAGACTAGACTAGAAAAGTGGTTGAATGCTTTCAGCTTGCACCAGCACCCCAACTTGGTAGTATGAAAGTCACCTTCTGGTACTGGTTTTGAAGGCATGAAGGGTTCCTGAAAAGCATCTGAGGCTTGGCACTGTGAGAAAACAGGATAGGCATTGGTGAAGGTGCAGCCTCAGCAGCAAAATACCAGACTTGTAGGGGTCGTGAAGAAAAGTTGAGGTTTAGCATCGTGGAAAGGGCCCAAAAGAGGCTATTTCCAAAGGACAGTGCAGCTGCAGCAAGAGATCCCAGTATTTTGCATATGTTAGTACTATGGGATGTCCACCAAGAACAGCAGTGGAGTGGAGCCAGCCAGGGCTGAGAAGACGAGCTGTGTGTGCTGCAGAAGGAAGAGCTGGAGAAGTGACCCAAGTCCTTTGGAGGAGTCCAGAAGCTTGTGGGTAAATCCCAGTTATTGGATTCTGAGTTATTTATAGATGGAGTTTGGTTTTTCTTTGTTTAGATTAACTGTACCCTGGTTCTTCATTCTTGAATTAAGAAAGTATTTAACTTAATTTTTATTTTATAGGAGCCCCCAGTTGAGAGACATTGGGTTTTAAAATACTCTGGATTTTAAAAAGAGACTGTATTTTTTAACAAGACTGGATTTTTAAGTGTTTAAATTTTTAAAGAAAGCAGGCTGAGCTCCAGGGGGAGCAAGACAATAAGCAGCATTTTTCCATGGCCTCTGCATTAGTTCTTGCCTCCAGGTTACTGCCCTGTTTGAGTTCCTGCCCTCAGTGCTTTTGATGATGAAGTATTATGTGAAACTGTGAGTGAAATAAACTCTTCCCTCCCCAGGTTGCTTTTGATCATGGTGCTTCATCACAGCAATAATAACCCTAAGATAACACTTTCACCAGGGCTTAATGGGCCACCCTATTTTATAAGATTTCAGTTAGAGGCAGAAGACATGTAAAGATAAATGTATATGCACATCTACAGATGTTCTTCTTACTGGCACTTTACTAGGAATTACTAAAAGAAAGGATTGTTGTTATTCTGATAATAGATTTAGGAAAATTTTTATGTGGTTCCTAACCCTTAATTCTTCCTTCAAATGCATCCTCTTGACAGGTACTAGCGTCTGTGACTGAAATAGGACAGTTCTTCTGAGAGTTCAATGTGTTTCTTTCCAAAAGTTTCCAAATTGATTTTAGGTAGAAAACATATATACAATGTTAATTTTAGTGCCCATATTTATATTTCAAATACAGTAGAGCCAAGTGTGATGTTGAAAAACCTATGGCCCCAGCACATGGAAGACTGAGGCATCACAGTGAGCTCCAGGGCAGCTTAGAAGTAGAGAGAGGGAAGAGTGAAGGGAATGACAGATGGATGGAAGGAAGGAGGGAGGGAGGTGGGAGGGGATAGATAAGTAGAGAAAGAAGTAGCCGGGCGGTGGTGGCACACGCCTTTAATCCCAGCACTCAGGAGGCAAAGCCAGGCAGATCTCTGTGAGTTCGAGGCCAGCCTGGGCTACCAAATGAGTTCCAGGAAAGGTGCAAAGCTACACAGAGAAACCCTGTCAAAAAAAAAAAAAAAAAAAAAAAAAAAAAAAAAAAAAAAAAAACGAAAGAAGTAAAGAGAGAAGAGAATACTGCTTCATCATTTATAACAGTCATGCAAGTTTTCCTTATTAAATTTAATTATTTAAAAAACAAAGTTACAAAAATAACTCCAGATGAATCATAGTACAGGAATACTCTGCATATGCCTCCTGGAATCCTCCTGGAAGATATGCAGTACTGATAAAGCTGAAGGCTTTCACACTAGCCACTAATGTTCCAGGATCAGATCCCTCATAACACAGACAAAAATCCATTTTCCTTTTATCCCCCAGGTTTGAATTTTGAAAACTGATGTCCATCTTTTTCAGAACCAGGACTTCTAAACCTACTTGATTCATGGAGCTATACGTTTGAGAGAAGTACTTCTCCGTCGCTCTCTCTTCACCCTGTGAGTAGTGTGGATTAGAACAATTGATTCGACGCCAGTGCACACAGCAAGTGCTGTCATGTGGTGGGATTTAGGGAACCGAGTGTAGAGTGTCTCCTTTTGTGGAAGAAAATCCCAGTAATGTGTTTTGGTATCAACCTAATAGAGACAGTGACTCTTATTAGATGAAGGGATCAACACATGCATGCCTGGTGTAACACACTCATACCAGAAACTACCCACAGCAGCAGCCGCTCTCCCATGACTGTCCTCCTCAGACTCTGCACTGTCTCCCCTGAGTGATAAGTAGTGCCAGTGAAAGATTATGCCCAATGTATTTGAATTTGATCCACTGGGGCTCTCCTGCCAACAGGCTCTTCTCTCACAACATCAGCACAAAGCTGTAATACTGAAAAGTCTAAGACCTACTCCAACAAGCGTGTTTTTTCTTTACATATTTAAAAAGCAAAAACCCAGATCAACAATCACTTGTACGAAAACCCTGGAGCAAAATATATATTGAGATTCAGAATCATTTAATTTTCAAAAGGAAATACAGTTTATATCCAATGTGCAGTATAAAATCCCCATGTGAGAAGAATCATTCCAGAAGTTCTTATGTAAAACATGAATATTGATATCAGGTAGCTTTCTTTTTCTTTCTTTTATTTTTTTTTAAGACTAACAAAACCTCACATCAATCCAGATCAGTCTCTGATTCCAAAAAGGATCTGTTCAGGACAAATTTAGCTGGGGTTTGAAATCATGGATAAGTAGGAATAGATTTGTAGGAGTAAACCATGGGATAAACAAGGCATCTTACAAAGAATCTTTTTAAAAAAACATGACTCTATGGGAATATATTCTGAAGGGAAAACAGGCAGCTCTGGACAAACATGAAGTGTTAACAGTGCAAGAGCATATCACGGGAGGTTTGCGTTACGGGGCTGGAGAGATGCCCCCGCGGATAAAGCTGTTCGCCTTGCCAGCCTAGCCCATCTCTGAAACCCACCTAAAGGTGGAAGGAGAGAATTAACTCCACAAAGCTGCCCTCTGCGCTCCACATGAGTACTTTAACACACATTTACACACATACACACACATTAATTTAATTAATTAATTAATTAAAATCTGCAATGAGTCTCCAAGTAGCCAACACAACTTTTATTTAAAAAAAAAAAAAGTTTGGAAAAGTCACACTTTCAGATTCTGATATTTAACCAGAAGCTCCACTATTTCACATGCTGTGGTAATAGGGTAAGGATAGACTGGGAGTCCCAACTGAAACCCACAAGGTTTATTGTTTTCTGGCAAGGAAACAATAACCAATCAGCAGGAAAAGGACAGTTTCTTCTCTAAATAAGACCAGGACAACAGGATTTGCACACGCAAAAGAATGAAGTAAGTTCCTCCTTTCACTTACACAATAGCATTAACTCTAAAAGGATCAACAGCCTAAGAACAAAGGCTTAAACTATAAAATTCTGAGAAGATAAGATACCGTAAATGTTTGTGACCTTGCACATGACAATGGAGTGAGTCTTAAATATAGCACAAAGGCACAAGGGGGAAACAGAGAAGAGAAAAACAGGTAAGTGACTTATCACCAAAATTATAATCCTTTTTGTTTCAAACGTGTCCACCAAAGGAGTGGAGAGAGACTACAGAATTGAGGAATACTCGCAAATTATATATCACATGAGTACCAGACATCTGGTAAGCCATCCCTCAAAACATGCATCCAAGCACTGAGGACAAACGTATGTTCATAAAGATACACAAATAACCAATACATAGATGAAAAGGTGATCAGCATACTTAATCATGAGGGAAATTAAAAATCAGAACAAGAAGATACCACTTCACGCATACTAAGACTGCAAAAACAAAATAAATGGAAAATAACATCTTGGTAAAGATGTGAGAAAAATGTAGTCCTTCTGTGCTGCTGTTCAGAATGTGGATTCAGTAGCAGTCTCTGAGAAGGCTAAAGATGACCCAGCCACTCCAGTGTGAGGTACAAAGCCACAGGAATTGACAGCAGGGCACTGAAAGAGACTCAGTATACAAAAAGGCCAACAGGAACAATCCCAGTGTCTATGAATAGATGAGTTAATAAATAATAGTTGGAATTTATACCCAATATATTATCCAGGCTTAAAAATGATTGAAATGCTGGTACATGTCACAACATAAGTAAGTCTTTAAAAGCACTGTGCTAAGCAAAATGAACAGGGGATCAAAGGAAAACTGTTAGGATTCCACTTTCAGGAGGTGCTAGGATAGACAATTTCATAAACACAGTAAATAGGTCGGGGTTTCTAGGAAAGGGGTAAGACAGTGAAATTGTTTTTTAATTGTTACAGAGCTTCTATTACCAATAAAGAAAAAGTTCAAAAGGAACACAACATTGTAGATATATAGATATGTTAAAATGCATACTTAAATGGGTTACATGGCATA
This sequence comes from Peromyscus maniculatus bairdii, assembly GCF_049852395.1. Taxonomy (NCBI): domain Eukaryota; kingdom Metazoa; phylum Chordata; class Mammalia; order Rodentia; family Cricetidae; genus Peromyscus; species Peromyscus maniculatus. The sequence continues at coordinate 118,919,859 of NC_134855.1, read as the reverse complement.
CTTTATTTCTTACAATTTAAAAATTATATGGAAATATTGAATAATATACTTTAAATGGGTAAGTTATATAACACAGAATTGTATTTCAATAAACTATTGAAATTGTATCAATCAACAAGTACCCTAACTGCCAACCAGGAGTGCATAAAATGTGATAAAGTGGCAGCATGTCGTGTGTGTGTGTGTGTGTGTGTGTGTGTGTGTGTGTGTGTGTGTGTGTGATGAGTGCAGATTCCAGACCCTGTCATTCCTGGACTTGAATCATGGCTTTCCCTCTTTCCCATCGTATGACTCCAGTAAGTTATTAAACCTCCCTATGCTATCATGTCTTCTTTTGTGAAATAAGGATAACAGTGCCTTTTTCTTAAGGCTGTGACAAGGAACAAAATAATAAATGTTTCAAAGTGTTGAGACAAGTGCCTGGCCCATCCGAAGCACCAGTGGCAGAGACTGTCACCATCCCGAGAGAACCATCCCACTCCTGGGCCACTGAATAACAGCAACCTGCTGCCTGGAAAACACAGGATTTGTCTTCAGAAGCATTTGTTGGGGATGAAATGGAGCAAACGCGGATCTAAGAGTGGCAGATGTGGAAATGCTTTGTCAACTAGAAGACAAACAGAAAGGTGGACATCGATCAAATGTGGCCATAGAGGGAAGGGCCAACATTGCTGAGGCCAAGGAAATTATGCAGCTTAGGAAACACGAGCAAGAAACAATCAAGAACTTAGACAGGACCGACCTGGCTAGGTGTCTGAAGATGAAGGAGAAAGCAGGGCTTCCGAGCTGCAACACACGTACAAACGGGATATCTAATTAATGTCAAATCTGTACCAACAATTACATTATTTTATTATCTACTGCTATGGGCCTGATTCTCTGATACCTAGCCCTGAGAGAATAGTTCAACCACAGAGTGCTCTTGGAAGTCAGGGAAGCGAGATTAAGGGGAGAAAGGCTGAGCTAAGCTGCTTTTCAACAAAGGAGTCTGGAGCTGGAATGGCCCCTGGAGTTATCAGGAACTGAGACAAGAAACAAGGACCTTGGCACTCCCTGCATTGTCCGCACATTCAGCAGCCGGGGAGGGGAATGCAGCTCTAAGGCAGCTCCTATCAACTGAGGGCAAAGCTCAGAACACCAGGAAAGCGCCATAGCCACACTCTGCACTTCAGAAATAAACACTCTACTCTAGAAGAAGGCCCCTTACAAATCTCAGTGCTCTCCACATCTCGTGTTTTGTGTTGTGGTCCCTAAAGTAGCAGCAGCAGCAGCAGCATGGCTTGAAATCTTTTTAGAAACATGTATTATTTGATTGAGAGCTACTGAATCAAAATCTCTAGAGGTGGGTCCTAGGCGTCTGAGTTTCAGGAAGATCTCCAGGTAATATTAATGCAGATCAAATTGGAAAACCACAACTATTTATGCTTTATAATATTCAAAATGCACACAATATTACTCTACTGAGAATAGTGCTGAGTACACTGTATTCTTATGAATGTAAATCATAGGCTAGTGCTCAGTACCACTGGAAAATAAGGTAACTCAATTACCTTGTGCTCTGACTTGTAGTGGTCAAGAAACTTAGTCTATAGTGTTAAAGGTAATTATTAAGCTGCAGCAAGGCTGTAGTACTACACATGTGACCCAGATCAATGGAAATGAGTATTTAGAAAAATAAGCTATGTTCATTGCAAAACGAAAGGAAAAAGAAAAAAAAGTCCACAGATCAAGAAGATGCTAAGGAGAAAAATGTGAATTGAGTAAAGCAAAATGATAGGATTTGGACAACTCTAACATACTTGGTGTGTGACTCTTCCCTTAAGCTTTTAAAAAGATTTGCAGGTGAAGAAATACCAAGATGAGCTCAGAAATGAGGCAGGAAAAGGCCTGAAGGCAATTTGTCTCTTCTACAGAAGTAGCATTTGTAGCTATGAGGGATGTGCAGAGCTGGGAAAGCAAAGGGAAAATCTTCAAGTCTGCTTTGGCTCTTTATGATAGATAGCACTGAGACAAATTCCAGTGACAAGGTGGTGAAAAATCTGCATGGACATTGTCACTGCAAGTACTCAACAGCACGGGAGTCATGGTGTGGTCTGCAACTCATTAGAGCAGTCCAGGAAACCTTCTGGGAAGAGATCATTGGAGTGAAGAGGGCCCACGTAGTTTCAATTTTGATGGTGTTTTATCTGTGCCTGGCACATCTTATATTTCTCCATAGCTCTCCACTCTTCAGTCCATTTACACACCTACACACCTGTTATTTGACAAACACAAGTAGTCTTCAAGGCTGGCAAGTGTTACAAGCCCAAGTGACTTGTCCAAGAACCCATAGCAAACTTACTGGGATGGACATTTGTTGTCAATTACTGAAAGTCTCCTATGTATCAGGGGTAGTCCAGATAGTCCACTGGTTTAAAAAAAAAAAAAAAGAGGAAAGAAAAAGAAATTAAAGCAACTTTACAAAATACTTCAAATGAAATAGTGGAATTTCCTTCTAGAAATAAGAAAGCAGACTCAGGGAGATTCTGTATTTTGCTCAACGTCACACCGATCTTATGTGGAAGAGTCTGGCTGCAGAAGAACATTGTTTTAAAGAGTGCTGTCTTCCTCTCCACTATCTCAACTTGTCTAGAGTTTGGAAATTATGCTCAGCTGACTTTGAATGTACACCCTAGAGAAAAAATGCTGCTACATTAGCAAAACATGCACATTTTTCTTGGGGGGAGGGGCACAGAACACTAGCAAGAGTATAAATGTATAAGTTGACAAATTAAAAAGCATTGAAGCTGAACAAGAAAAGAATAAATTTTAAAATGAAGAGTAAATAAAATATGATATTGAAAACCCCATTGTTTTGACACACAAACATGAAGATATTAGGAACTGGTTGGTGTAACTGCGGAAATAATGCATCAGAAACAAGACCCTAAAACTATCTATATGTTCATCGAAATAGAAAAGCAGGTCAGATCCTGAAAGCACTTCAGATATTTTCTATATTTAAAACAAACCTTCATTTTTTTCCCCTAGGATCTCCTGTGTGTAAATACAGTTTTTACAGAAACCAGTATTTCAACGTAGCAACTTCTTCACCAGTTAAATATTGATATGCCATTCTCTTGGCATAATGACCAAACAGAATACTCCATCAATGTGTTGAACCGGTGTCCCTTAGTCCTGCTAAACAAGTCAGCAATTGCCTTCTTTGCTGAGTAGTTAGTTTCTATGAAATCTACAAGGCAAAGGTTTGCATTGAATTGAAAGGAAAACCGGGAGACAATCCATTCATTTACATGAAAGCTAGCTGTCATTTGAAACTCACAGGCAACCAACTCTTCCCAGACTGCTGGACGAATTTCCTCCACCCAGCTGCCAATCTCTGTTTCACCTAGAAAAGCCCCAGGCCCCCTCTCCTTTGCTATTAAATTCCATATTAACACCTCCCAGCTGCCAAACCTCTTCACTCCCTCCTTTGTCTACCTTTATAGTATGTGATCAAGACCAAATGCTCCAGCAAGCTTAAGTCTTACAGATGCACAAAATACACATGGGGAAACAAAGCCTTCAGAGACAGGGCATCCTTTAATGTTTAATTAGCCTAAGCCTGCTGCTTACACATATTGTTGTCTACCGGCTGTAAAGTTCCATACCGGTAAAGCTTTAAAAACAACAACAAAAAGTTTTCTCCACTATATTCGTGACTGAAGGTCACAATCTAGTTAATTTTTTAATTCTCTTTAATATATTTTAGTAATAATTTAAAACTCATCCACATAGTATTTTGATCCATCATTTCTAAGTATATTTCTTAGTTTTTCATTAAAATTATTTATAGGCTATTACTTCTAAAAACTTCTTGTGAATTTTTCAAGTAGTTTATTTTAATATGTTTGTTTGTTTTCTTTTTCTTTTCCTCTGATTTAGGGTGTAGGAGATCATTTTTTTCCAAGAAAACAAAAACCAAAAACTTGAATACAGAATCAAACCTCTGGAAACAGGAGATCAAAGACCATATTTTAAAAAGTGTTAAGTTATAAAACACAGATAGAGAACCAACCTGATCTCTACTGTGAACAGGCATCCTGAAGATACTTTAAAGTTAAATGTAACTTCTTTTAACTATAATTCCCAAATTAGCAGAAAGGAGACCGTGTATTATTCACAAACAAAAAAAGCATATGCTCCCAAGGAGGACGCATGTGCTGTGCCTAGCCAGAAATGAATAGAGCAGTTGTTTTGTAAACAGGTGGATGATCGATTACATTGACGACACACGGACAAACAAATCACAGGCGTGGGCAGAAAAGTGTAATCTGAACTGTTGCGCATACTTTATATTTTGTCAGTCTTCATCAGAGACTATATATCTAATACTTATGCTGTTGCTGACTCCACAGCATGCTACCGCAAATTCTTCTAGAAAATCCCTTGTTGGCTGATGCCCCTGCAGCTCTTATTAGTGAAACTGAAGAATACCTTTATCATGTCAAATATGTTCAGCTGTTTACTGCACGCAAGTAAGATGTGTCTGACATCATTCATCTCTTTGACCTTTGACCTGCAGATCTAAACTGTAACTAGGGTGACCAAAGCTTGACCTTACAATGCTGAGAAACTTTAAAGCTCTGCAGTATTTTGGGTCACATTGTTAAGTTAGACAAAGGGGTAAAGAAGTAATGTGACAGTTTCCTGGGAATTAAGGTCAGCAGGTCAATTCTACTGAGGTTGTGAGTGTGTGTGTGTGTGTGTGTGTGTGTGTGTGTGTGTGTGTGTGTGTGTTAAGGAAACTAGTTAAATTTTTGATCTGGAAGAATTTTTAGAATAGTATTTTGTTTAAAGTTGTAAAAAGTTTAAAGAAATCAATTCAGGAATCTCTAAGAAAGCCAGAGATATAATTAGTGTTCAACAGTTAATAGTGTCTCTTACATCTTACAAATGCAATACAACATACGTGTTAAGGGTTTTCACAACCACTGGTAACTCATTTCATGTGCAGATTCTGTTTCAGTAAAGAAATAATGATAAGGAGATATGCTAAGATAAGTAATGCTAAGAAGATAATGATAAGGACAGAATACCAAGAAGATAACATGATCATTCTTTTTTTAAAAAAGGATATTCTTAGGAATAAAATCATACTCATTTCCTACATATCTATTGAATGAAACTGCTCATATGCATATGCAGTACTTGTTTGTCACGTGTTGTTCTCTGAGGACAGCCTGTGATAAACAAAATAATAAGCATGCATGCACATGCAGGGACATTTCTGCACCGCACAAGCATGGTGGCCAAGACTCCTGAGTGGGGCTCCTGCCGTGGTTAGGTGTGCTCACACTGTATAATTAAAGCAACACTTCACACACAAACTGTGAGTCTCTATTCTCAAGATTTTCTAATGATGCCAATGATAGGCCAGATTAACCTTTTCCACAAAAAGACACTCTGAGGCATTGCTTTGAGGGTATTGTCTTGATGCCTAATCATTTCTATGCCGAATCAAGGGAAGCAAATTATTTGGTGTTCATCTGCGTAGGAGTGGGGTGGCATTTTCCTCATAAGCAAAGCAAATCAAATAATATTCCTACAAACCAATTCAATATTAAAACACATTCTAAAAGACAATTACAGGTGATATACACGATTTGTTATTATTTTGTAAATAATACGCTCTATTTTTTTTCCCTAATGAGCTGCTAAAGAACACATCATTTCCTAAATGAATTTCACCTCATATTTAAAATTAGGAGCGAGTTTATACAAAAATCTTATACCAAATTTTCCCAGATATCCAGAAACACACAGAAAGGCAAGGACACCAGTATTTCCTCTGTGTTTCCCCTCTTGAAAATCTGGAGCCTGAGAAAGCAGGGCTGCAGAAAGAGCAGTTACCACTTGCTGTCTTCCTGTCTGCAGCCTCTTCTACCAGGGGGTCTACAGAGAAGGGGGTGTCGGTAGCAGATGTCCGTATGTCTGTCAGAAACCATACAAATCTTTAGTGGCTGTAAGGAGCCTTTGGAATGGCAAACAACTTGAAGACTTAAAGAAAAATCCAAGAATGGCCACTATCAAGGAGTTTGGATGATATGCTCCAGGGAGCAGAGTGCTAGCACATCACACTGGGACAGGGTTAGGAAGCCTTGGGAAGGTCTGGCGGGGGGAGGGGGGCGGCAAAGAACACACAGCACACAGAACCAGTGGAATCTTCTGATCACAACCTTTTCCATCTGGCCAGATAAAACTGATGTGTAGGCAAAAACGTTTTGAAGCCTAAGTAGATAGTCATTTGGAGAAATACCTCAAGGGACCCTAAAATTATAGACTATGTTATCAGAAGGTTGACAGTCTACTTTAAATAAGAAATAAATGGGTAGAAGAGAGGGCCTACCTCATAAAATCAAAGAGGTAAGTTTACCTCACTTCCCTGGTGTGATGCATCTAAAATCTAAGCAGTTTATCCAGGAATAAACTAAAAATATACCACTAAAAAAAACAACAGACATAAATTACTGTACATAAGCTTATTTATCAATTTCCAAGCCATATTTCATTCTACTGAAGTCACTGTTTTCCATTCCTTTTCCTGAAACTTAGTTATACTGTGATGATACCTTACTACAGTCACCACTGGACACAATTTGCTAATATCTCATTTAATCCATCCAGATTAAAGTTCCTAATTAAGACTGATAAACACTTCTCACCTTTATGTGTGTTATTTTGGGCCAATTCTGAGAAGCTGTTACATACTGAATTTAATGGCAGTAGTGTGAGAGATCAACACCAAACCAGCACATTATGGGGAAACAAATTGGGGGGGGGGGGCATGAGGGGAGAATAGATTAACAAAGTAGGAAAGGACATGGAGTTTTTGCATTATTAAAATCTTAAGTGTGAGGAGTGTGAGGCAAGCCAAGAGTCAGGTCAGCTCATGTCTATTCTCTGGAACAGGGGAGTCCCCTCAGATTCAGCCACGGCGACAACAAATCACTCCTGGCTCCATTCCTAAGACATTGAGACAAGATGTGGAAACTCATGAAAATTAAATACGTACTTTTAAAAGGTCACAACAGAAAGTTCTGTGGAGGAGGTTGGGAAAGATTGCTACATAGGATGAGACCATGCAGATGCCCTTGGCTTGGAAATCATGGGAACCTACTGAGCTTTCTAGTTCTAGAATTTGGACATTGGAAATCTACTTTCTTTTACAATTTCTTGAAGAACTGGTATAAATCTACCCAAGGGAATGAAGGATGGAAAACACAAATAGTTAATGCTTTAGTTGCTTCTCTAGTTATTGACTGAAGTTAGGTTTCTAAGTATCTTGAGTTATCCTTGAGTCGAGTTAGCCTTTCTCAGAAAATCATATATTTTGCCCTAAGTCTGAAAAGCATGGATGTTACAAAATTCTTTTAACATTTCCCTACTTACTGAGAGCAGCTTCATGTTGACTCTCGTGGGTTGGCCTTTGATCAGCTGTGCTGTGACTCACTCTTCTTTATACTTCCTGTGGTTCCTTGCCTTTTATCTCATGCTATTCTTTGTTTCCATTTTTGCTTTCTAATAAATACACTTGAGATTGTCTACTTTCCTGTGTTTACTTCTTAGGGTCTATTATATTGGTTTGGGTATAAAATAGTATTTCCCTTTCTAAATGATTTGATATTTGTATTTCAATGTCCTCATTGCAGAAGTTTTTTACAAATTTATTTTATATGTTTTAACTTTTCAAGTAAGTTGAATAATTTGCGCAATCTGTTACTATTTTTTTTAAGTAATGGGCTGCCCTTAGAAACTGAAATAAGAGTTCTACATGCTGTTAGCTCTTCATACACATGGCCGTGGGTTTACTTTCCAACCCTGGATAAAAAGAAATGAACAGCGGTTTGTAAGATTTCCTTTATGTACTGTTTATGAAAACGCTATGTTGCAAATAGTCCTATTAGTCTCCATTAGCTATACATAATCTTTTCCATACCATCTCTTCAAAACATGTTAGTAATAGAATAGTAAGAAATTGGAGGCTGGCGTGGTAGTGTATGCCTGTAATCCCCACACTCAAAGGCTGAGACTTTAAATAAAGGAAGGAAGGAAGGAAAGAAAAAGAGAAAAGGAAAGGATTGGGACCCAGACAGACGACAGACTAATTCTAAGTGTGTGGTGAGGCAGAAGTTGAACCCAGGCCTGCTCTGAGTCCACACACTTAATACCTGTACCAGATGCTCCCATAATTATCAGTCCTCCTCTCACTGACAATAAACATTATTTTGTTGTATCACAAAAAAAAATCTGAGGTAAAGAATCTGCAATACCTGCACTGAGCCTCTCCCTGCATTATCTCCTTTTTTTAGTCTCTTCCTCTTAAGCTGGAAAGCCTAGCACAGTGTGGGGATTCCACTCCTGAGCTCTCAGGAGCCCTTAGTGGTCATGTGAATAATCAACTCCCACACTAGAATGACAGAGAGTGAGCTCTGCCGATGAGAAGTCTGCAGCTTCATTGAGGATAGCCAGAACCCAAGCTGCCCAGGAGAAGGAGGGTTCCTGTCCCACAGCTTTAGTGAAGCTGTCAAGCCATCTTTGCTGAGGACACAGAAAGACATGTGAAACACCAGGCTAGAGGCTTCAACACTGGCCAGACCCACTAAGGAGCAAGGACAGTTTATATCTGCCTGATAGTGTAAAGTCCCAACTCTCAGAACCCACCAGACATAAGGCACACGCCATTGTTTCAAATCACTGTTTCGAGTAATTTGTCATAGAGCTTAGAAAACCGAGATGGCAGCCAGCATGAGCAAGCTCTCAGTAAACACCACTAACGAATGGACACATGAGTTAACCGTGAGTAGATGACCAATTTAGAACCATAGGTAGTCAACTTCCTATTCATATATATAATGAGTTTCCTTTTCTAATGACATTACTTTGAGTTCTTATAACAATATAACATAGGAGTGCATATGTTTAGAGAACCCTGTTATCCTTCATTTAACAGCAAGCACTCAGGGGTAGCAGGCACTATGTGGTGCTCCAGAGTACAATGGGGAGAAGACTCAGGCAGGACCCACTGATCTCTGCTCACGTGAAGGTCCCAGTGCAGTCACACAGAGAGATGTTAGTCAAATGACCACAAAGAAGATGAAGCAGATTATCTATTATAAGGAGGATGATTTATAAGAGAAGGACGTGTCAGGAGAATTGTAGAAGTGGAGGGAGCTGACATGCTCAGGAAAGTAACGGAAAAGTAACCGATGTCTGAAGAAAAAGGAGGAATGGCAAGGTGTTAACCAGTTGACAGGAAGAAAGGAGGTCCAATCCAAGAGGAGAGGACACAGGATTATAGTGTGGAGAAGTCACCGGTGGCCTCCAGGAAACAGTAACACACAACTGCCGCACAGGTTTTAAAAGCTGTTTTACTTACTCACCCACTCCATCACATCTAACACCCTCACTATAGCTATTGCTCACTAGCCAACTATGTAAACAAACTCATTTTAGAAATTCTCTTAGTAAGAAAAAAAGCAAAAACAAAAAACAAAAAATACCAAGTCATCAGATGCAGACAAAACATTTTCAAAATCATTATTTCTAAAGCTTACAAAATATTTTTACATTCAGTGCAATGGATTTTGGCACAAACTGCTCAGAATCACAAAACATAAGTGGAAAAATTGTAAAAACAAGACATAAGAGGGGAAAAAATGAACAACTAGGTACTGTCTTATAAGAAAGAATTCCAGGTTTTGTATGTAATCTTGGCATTTACATTCTCTTGTGTAATTAAACAATTTCCCACCGAACTGAACATGCATGCAAACAGTATTAATAGTCTGACAATTACCTGGGTTTTAGGATCTTCAGCAGCATATATACACTACAGTATCTTAATGTGCTGCCGGCCACCCTGTGTCTGTGCTCTGAAAATGCAGAGGTTCACCTAACAAAGCACAGGAGATTCTTTGATGGTTCCCTGGAACAGAAACTGGTTTATATGCCTCCCTGAAAGGAAATTAAATAGAAAATCCTGCATTTGAATAACACTGAAGTAGTGACACCAGTGGATTGGGGCCAGGAAATTCAAAGTTAAAGTGGAGGCTGGCACTCTGTCTCAAACTAGCCATTGTCCTGCACCCTCCGCAGACCCTGCAAAGTTAATTAAATCTAAGTTCTGGCCAGTTAATATAAGTAGTTTAGAAAACGTTATAGGTATTTCACCCTTTAAATGGCCTTTTGTGCTCCACTTCCTATTACTGGGACACAAAGAACCCATGTACGTTTTTCCTTCTTGTAAAAGAGAAAAGGGGAATTTTGAGCTAAAGGAGATTATTTTATCTTATACATGCACTGTCTTCCTAAGCTCAAATAAAAACTACCCCCTGAAATGCTTCATGTTTCCCCAGAGCAGCAGTCAGAAGGATTTCCATCAAAAGCTATGCTTAAACTTTGACTTAAGTGCTTTTCATATTCCCTGGTATAGTCATGCTTTTTTTCCTTAGTCTTGCTTCCTGATTTCTGAGACGATCTATATAACCTTAGAATTACAACTTATATATTACTAATTTCCCATAGATTGTTCTTAAATTGTAGTTTGTAAAGCATTGAGTTGCATTCTAGTATTAAATTTAAAATGAAATTTTCAAAATAACCCACAAAAAAACTCACATTTATCTCTAGTAATTGTGTCTTGGCAACATTATAGAAGTTATTTCTCATCAAAATGTTCAGCTAACAAAATAACTGGTTTAAATTTCAGAAGAATTTATATTTCACTCTATTCTAAAAATCTTTCCAGGAATTAAAATTGATTTTTAGTTGCCAAGATTTTTTTTTAAACTAGCATAGGATTATTAAAAAAAAAAAAACAAAAAAAAAAACAAAACATCATTTTGCTTTGTTTAATTTGAAACTGTTAAAGAAGAAACTGGACTGTATTTCAAAAATATGTTCTTATCAAGTTTACTTTAGATATGCCTTTTTAATGGTCAATGCTTTTCAAATAAAGAGTTCATGTGTTCTAAAGCAAATTTACACAAATAATTAAATAAAGAGAATGAGATGACAGATAGTCCCTTATATGGATATGCCCACACTGGACTCAAGCAACAGCTTCTGTTAAACCCTGAGCTACATGAAAGGCCCCCGAAATAAACTTCAAGTGACATCAGTGAACATGACAGGGCAGACAGTTCCGAGAGCATGGGCCCCCACAGAAACACTCAGAAATGAAGCCAAACTGTCAGAACCAACTTTGTCAGAACTCTGAAGAACACTTGGAGATTTACGTCAACTAAGCAAACACACAAGGAAGCTTACAAATGCTAGGAAAGGATTACAGCACTTGACTGAATCTGCCTTTACTGTCTTTTCCTTCTCCAGTGTGGGACTCCTGTCCTTGGGAACGGAAGAAGAAAAGGCCCTATTCATAAAGGATGGGTTTGTTCCAGTCTATATGGAGGATTCTTTGGAAAATAATGCTAAACACTTTACTTTGTTTCTATCACTTGAAATGCCTGCTGTAGAGAAAAGGCTGTAGGAATCCTTAGAAAATGTTACAAGGTACATTAGCTTGTTTTGTTGTTGTCCTTGTTGTTGTTTGTTACTACAACAAAATACTTGAGACAGATGTCTTGACAGAAGAGGAAGAGAAGGAGGAGGGGGAGGAGAAGGTGGGGGAAGAAAAGGAAGAAGTCTTTGTTAGAGACATTCAAGGACATACACAGCACCAGCATAAGCTTCCATCTGGTGAGGACCTGTGGAACCAATGCAGAGTGTATACGGGAGCAATAGATCCCATCCTGTGGCAGAAAACCAGCGCGCCTGGGCCCCTCTGAACACCTTAATCTCAACACCCATAATTGACCCAGACTACAGTAAAAGAAGCCACACGGAAGTGACAAAAAAGGAGACATTGAGTCCAAAATTCCAATGAGTGAAAAAGAAAGACACCATGTAAAGATGAAGGTGTCTGTACAATAAGAAGATATGAAAATCTTAAGTACGCGCACAGAGGCCATCTCCAGGGCAGGCCACATACTAAGTCACTAGCAAGTCTTAAATACATTGTAAGATGACAAGTTGACCTATAAAATACCCTGAGACAAAGGAAAGTAAATACAACATACTAAAGTTATGGTGCGCAACAAAAGCATTGCTCAGAGGAAAGCATGTGGCTGTAAATGACTTCACTTAAGGAAGGAAGGAAACATTAAAGTTAATAATCTAACTGTAGTCTTTCAGAAGAAGAGAGCAAACTAAACCCGAAGCTCACAGGATAAAGGAAAGAACAAAGGTCACCAGAGATAAATGAAACAGAGACTAGGGAATCAGTAGAGTCCATGAAAACATTTAAAACTATCAACAGAATTCATAAGCTTTTAGTTATACTAAAATAAGCATATTGATAAAGTAAAGAAAATCAGAAATCAATGGACAACATTATTACCAATCTTAGAGAAATAAAGCTCTATTATAAGAGAATATTGTGAATACTTGTGGACCAACAAAATAGACAAAATCAACAATTCCTAGAAAGACACCAACTACCAAACTGACTCAAGGAGAAAACTCAACAGACGTTGTAGTAAAATATTATTTTAAGGTGCGTTACTTTTGTTTATGTTGCATTTGTTTTACTCTGTGAAGCTGTGTTACTGTGCCTGTGTAAAACACCTGATGGTCTAATAAAGAACTGGCCAATAGCAAGGCGGTGAAAGGATAGTTGGGGTGAGCAGGCAGAGAGAATATATAGAGGGAGAAATCTGGGGAGAAGAAAAAGAGGTGGAGGAGTGAAGAGATCTAGCAGCCAGAGAAGGACGAGGACTCCAGGGACCAGCCACCCAGCTACGCAACCAGCAAGCCACTGAGTAAGACTAAGATTTACAAAAGCAAGAGAATTCAAAAACCCAGAGGCAAAAGGTAGATGGTATAATTTAAGGAAAGCTGGCTAGAAACTAAGCCATGCTAAGGCCAGACATTCATAAGTAATAATAAGTCTCCATGTGTGATTTATTTAGGAGCTGGGTGTCGCCCCCCCCCCCCCGCCCGCCCCTGAAAAAAAGTAAAAAAAATAACGATACAATAATTAGACATACTACAAGTAAAGGGATTGAGTCAGTAATCAAAAATATCCCAACAGAGGAAAGCACTAGTTACAGCAAACATTTCAAGGATTAGCATCAATCCCTGTCCACCTCTTTCAAACAGTATAGGACGAAGGAAGGCTTGCTAACTTGTTTAGGGGCCTGAATCAAAGCCAGACAGGACATGATACAAAATAAGAACTACAGAGCAATAAAGCTTATGGATTTGGTGCCCAAGAAAATGTATTTGGTATTGCAAGAGGTCCTAAATAATTAAGGCAACATAGAAAGAAAAAGAAAACTGGTGGACTCACACTTGTAATTTCAAAACTTACTACAAAGTATCAGTAATCAAAACCACTGATACTGTTGTAAAACAGGACAATGAGGGCGAAAATGAACAGTGCACAACTAAACTTAAACATCTCTGGCCAAGTGAATTTTAACAAGAGCACCAGGGGCTGGAGAGATGGCTCAGTGGTTAAGTGCACTGGCTGCTCTTCCAGAGGACCCAGGTTCAATTCCCAGCACCCTCATGGCAGCTCACAACTGTCTGCAACTCCAGTTCCAAGGGATCTAGCACCCTCACACAGAATATATACAGGCAAAACTCCAGTGCACATTAAATACAAGAAAAAATAAATAACAAAAGCACTAAATGTACTCACTAGTGTGACATAGTCTTTAATAACGAATACAGTGATGACTAGACATCCACATGCTAGAAAATGAAATTAGAGCCTGCCTAATTCATATGTAAATGTTAAACTTCAAATAGATAATAAATTCATGTAGAAGAGATAAAACAATAAGGCTGTTAGAAAAACAGAATAGATATTCATGACCTTGAATTTGGTAACAAAATCTGAAATATAGTACCAAAAGCATAAGCAAGAAAAACTAAATACATAAATTGGATTTCTTCAAAATTAAAAGCTTTCCTGACTAAAATACCTACCAAGAGAATAAAAATTTAACACAGAGGGTAAAATAAAATATTTGTAATCATGTATCTCCTAAGTGTTAAATATCAAAAATATATAAACAACAAAAATAAATTTTTAAAAAGGTCAGAGGACTTCAATAGTCATTTATTCAGAGCAATATATGAATGGTGAACTCAACAAGCATGTGAAAAGACACTCAGTGTCATTAGTGACCAGGAAGATGCAAAGCAAAACATCATAATACTATTTTATACTCATTAATATAGGTATAATTTTTAAAATGAGGCATTATAAATATTGACAAAGATATGAAACATTGGAATTATTGTATATCTCTGATGGTAGAGTAAAATGCTGTCATTTCTGTGGTTTTCGAAGAGTTAAACAGCCCATGCCTTTAATCCCAGCCCTCTGGAGACAGAGGCAGGAGGATCTCTGTGAGTTTGAGGCCATCTTGGTCTCAGTAGTATGTTCCAGGACAGCCAGAGCTACATAATAGAGACCCCTGTGTGGTGGTTTGAATAAGAATGGCCCTCATAGGCTCATATGTTTGAATGCTTGGTCCCCAGTTAGTGGAACTGTTTGGGAAAAATTAGGAGGTGTGGCCTTGTTGGAGCAGGTGTTTCATTGGGGGTTGGTTTGGAGACTTCAAAAGCCCAAGTCAGGTTCAGTGTCACTAACTCTGACTGCTGCTTGCAGATCAGGATGCAAAGCTCAGCTGCTGCTTCAGTATCATATTTGCTCCCTGCCATGATAAATATGGACTCGCCCTCTGAAACTGTAAGCAAACCCCCAATCAAATGTTTTCTTTTGTAAAGAGCAACCTTGGCCATGGTGTCTCTTCACAGCAATAGAACACTAACTGAAACACTTTGTCTCAAAAATACAAAAAAAGGAAAAGGAAAAAAGAAAGTAAAAGGTTAAGCAGAATATAACCAAGAGATACTAAAACATATGCATGAACACAAAAGCTCTGCATATGTGCAGAACTTAAAGATTATAGCAATATTAGTCATACAAAATGCAAAGATACCCAATAGCTATGAAAAATTAATTAGCAAACATACATATGAAATTCATCGATGTATATGGAAGAATATTACTCAGTCTCAAGAAGGAATGAAGTATTGGCACATTATAATGTGACGGCACTTTGGATCAGGCACAAATGTCACATACAGCATGATTATATTCGCCTGAAATTTCTAGGCCAGCAAATCCTGCGAAGCTGAAAGCACATCGGTGACTGCCAGGAGCTGGGGGAGGATGAGAAGAGGAGGTAAAAGGGGGTGGTGGTACAGGATTTCCTTTGGGGTAATGAAGCTATTTTGAGATTAGAAGTGGTGGTTTTACAGTGTGGATGCACTAATTGCCAGTAAATTGTTTATTTTTAAAAGGATTAATTTTATGGTATATGAATTTCACAACAGTAATTTTTTTCATTTAAATCATACAACTAATTATGGAGCTAAAGAGTACAAATTATCGCACAGGAAACAGAAGTAACCATCCATAAGAACCTGCCCTGCACTAGTGTCCCTGAGGTGGAATTGCAAAAAAAAGAGTGACTTCAGATAACAGCATCAGCAGGAATTGCCTGCAGAAAGTGCAGTTCCTTACTAATGACCCTGCAACCCTGGCAGGGACCTGGAAAAGCCATTCAAACCAATGTTTCTGTTTGGATTACCAGCACCAGCACCAGCACCCATCCCCCACCTCACCCCAACCCCTCCTATGCAGACACACTCCCTGGTGGTAATCTTGTGTGAGTGAAAGAAAGAAGAGAGATCTACAAACAGGAGATTTCTATTAACACTGGGTCAGTTTCCAGTTTTTCCACAAAGTTAAGAAATCATATTTTAATTACTTGGAAAACTTAAACAAAACAAAACACCATTAGCCATACTCACTCACATAGAGTTCTGGTTATTAACATGGGATGTGATGGGGACATCTACGTTTTTATTTATGTGTTTGTATGATGACTATAATATGCATCCTATGCTAATATATGACGTTTAAATTTGGTTTTGGTTTTTTTTTTTTTTTTTTTTTTTTTTTTTTTTTTTTTTTTTTTTTTTTTGGTTTTTTCGAGACAGGGTTTCTCTGTGTAGCTTTGCGCCTTTCCTGGAGCTCACTTGGTAGCCCAGGCTGGCCTCGAACTCACAAAGATCCGCCTGGCTCTGCCTCCCGAGTGCTGGGATTAAAGGCGTGCGCCACCACGCCCGGCTCTGGTTTTGTTTTTAAAAGCTCCCCAGGAGATTGATTTTTTTTTCTTGTTGCCGTCATGACTGAGAACAAGCTAGACCACAGAGTTCCCCTTTTCAGACACATTTCCAACAGTTCCTGGTGTTTGGGTGACTATCCTGAGCCAATGCATTACATATGCCCTGACATTGCGTGTTCATAACGACTTTAGTAGGCAGTGTACTGGAAAGGAAAGATGGTACGTTTGGGGACTAAATTGTTCTTGTTTACACATCACCTCTGCCATTACCAGTAAGGCAAATGATGGGCTCTGTGGATTTTTTTCTTTCCACAATGGTAAAATTAATAACTGCAGTAGTCCTCCATTGTAAAGATGGATTGATACAGCATAAAGTTCAGAATTCCATTATTATTTACAGGTAATTAAAAAAAGAACAATCAGACGGAATGGTTTACCTAATATCACAGTTTTATTACAGTGTAGGCTGAGAGTCAGACCCAAGAATGAGACTTACAAACCCTAAGTGCAGAGGTGGAGCTGAGGCAGGGGTGCAGTCTTTAGGAAAGTGCTAATGGAGCTTCTGTGTCTATATAAATAAACTGGTGTCAGGTGGTTCCTACTGTTTTGCAAAAGCCAACTGTTAAATTTTCAGGAATTTCCCAAGCTGGTTATTAAGCACAGTTGTTACTAATAATCAAATTATATACCTTACACTCTTAAAAATTAAGTTACAAGCTAAATAAAATAAGTACTCAAAAAGTATCGCTTCCTAGTTGTTTTTTTTTTACATATTTTATGATTATCTGTGCTCTCCAGATTAATTAGATACCTTTCATGTTTACATTTCTTTTGTAAATGAAAAAGACAACTCATGGCAATATCTGTTTATTATTCACAATTGCTAAATCTCTGTTTAAAGAAGACCAAATCTACTTCGAATTCTCTTCCTGTTGCATTTTCCCTCCAGCCCAGAAGATAACAAATTCCAGAAAATGCAAATTTCATTTTTCTACATGACTGAAATGTACCTAGGATAGGAATTAATCCAGATTGAACAATATTAACTTGGAGCTCTGGCACTTTTTTCATTTAAGAGCTATCTCACTGTGCTGGGGGGAGGGGTAGCTCACACCCTTCATCCCAGCATTTGGGAGGCAGAGGCAGGTGAACCTCTAGGAGTCTAAGGCCAGCCTGGTGGTCTACACAGTGAGTTCCAGGCCATCGAGGTTATAAAAACCTATCTCAAAAAAATAAAATAAAATAAAGTCACAGCTAGCTCAGGAACCAGGTATGGTGGCACATGCCTGTAATCCTAGCATGAGAGAAGCAGAGCCCAGAGGGTGACTGCAAATGCTGTCTCTATTAAGACATCAGTGACAGGGATGCAGTCTGAGTGAGCCCTGGGGAAAAGCTCAAGAGGACAGAGACTTACCTGTTGTACTTAGCACAAAAGCCCACTAGCTAGCAGGAGCCTGTGCCCTGTGTGTTCCCCACACCTCACCTAGGGAAATAGCACTGCATATGACTCCAGGAAACCAGTAAGTCATTTTTGGACCAACCCCTGGACTTTTACTCTTCCTGTTTTCCTGAAATTACCTAGCTCTAACAGTTGATGTGAAGATTACAGAAGTCATAGTGACAGTGATCAGAATTTAGCAAGCAATTGTTATTACCATGCTGTAATTTTTTGCAGACCAAAAGTCATTACCTGGATGTCTAACTCATTTGCACCAGAGTGGAATCATAGCATTGTGATCTCTGCACAGGGATGCTATTGGATGTTACAGAAGCTGACACCTGGCCCACTGGGCAAACCTTCAGCACCAAAACTATAAACATGACCTTTATTAAGCAGCTACAGAAGGATATAAAATGTAGAGATAACTGGAGATGTCAATAAATGGGATCTAGAAAATAAACACGTACAGGACATGCACAAAGGAAATAAAAGGTTACAGTGACCTCTGGATAAAAGAAAAGAAGCCTAAATGCCAGCAAGAGGCAGTGGGAGAAGTAGCAGGTTCCCTCTCCTCAGGCCTTTTCTTCTGCGTTACCCTTTGTCACTCCCTAGTAGTAGTGCATTTTGTCACAAGCCCTCATGTTTTCTAAACTGCTGCCTGGTCCATCAACCATTCTAACAACCACAAAAGACTCAAGACCCAGTCAGGTGGTAGTAGCATACACCTTTAATCCCAGCACTTGGGAGGCAGGGGTAGATGGGTCTCTATGAGTCCAGGCCAGGCTGGTCTACAGAGTGAGTTCCAGGACAGCCAGGGTAACACAGAGAAACACTGTCTTATAAACCAGAAGAAAAAGAAAGAAAGAAAGAAAGAAAAAAAACCTCAAAACCCATCCTAAATAGTTTAATAGTTTTGAGCAGAGCAAACTTTCAGACTACTGAAGTAGAATGTTTACAAAATATTAATATATATCTGATATTTGGGAAGAATGTCAGAAGAATCAATAGCTTCATCTTTAAGGTCTGATGTTTTTACCTTTAAGTATCAGTAATTCATTTAAGAGTGATGATTTTTTTTTCCTGAGACAAGGTTTCTCTGTGTATCCCTGGCTGTCCTAGAACTCACTCTGTAGACCAGGCTAGTCTCAAACTCAAAGAGATTTGCCTGCCTCTGCCTCCTGAGTGTTGGGATTAAAGGTGTGTGCCACCACCATTGGCCAGCAAGAGGGAAATTTTAAGTTAATAAAATTTAAATCTGAAAGACCACCCTAAGCCCTGACAAAGAGTAATGCAATAAGGTAACATTAGGAAATAAAACAAGAGGCTCTCAAAATCATTATAAAATAATCTAGAAATGGCCAATACAGCTCTCTCCTAGAGATAGTGACCATAACACTCCATCTCATCAATCATAAATGAGCATTGTAAGATAGCCCCCATGAACTGATCAAACTTGTCATGTAAGCACATAGAACTCACCAAAGAAAAAAGTTGTTTTATTAACATTAAAAATTAGAAATCTTAAGGTAGAAATCTGACTGCCCAACTCCCTTCAGCATCTGTGGCTGCTGACAACCAAGAACAACTAGAACATTCTGTTTTCCGCTTAACTTGGCAGCTCTGTCTTCTCTGAGAGATAGTTTCTCTCACTGCTTCTCCAACCCAGGGAGATAATGATGCTACAGCCGACTGGGTGTGACCATAAGCCAGACACCACCACGCTGACCACCTGATACCTGTTGTCACTCAGTGACTCGGTGAGAAATGGAGGGGCAAACAGAGACAATGAGGATCCCAAGGGAAGCATTCTTGGAATACCTTTCTACAAGAAAAGATGCACAGCCACAGCAGTAGCAAACAGTAAACAAGCGAGACTTTAGATCCAGTGGTGAGATTTGACAGCAAGGATAATTCATTTGCCCCCTTCCAGCAACTGCCTTGAGTTAGCAGGGCAATTACTCTAACAGAGATGAAATGACTCATCAAGTCCTCACAGACAGCACTGTAGGTTGTGTTCCAAGCCCCAAACCCACAAAACTCGGCTTCCAGAAGTAAAGAGTGCTAAGCAAAGAGTCTGAAACAATGATTTATTACCTACTGCTCCATCTTCAATCTCATTTTGCTTATATCTTTCATGTATTTTCTTGACAACCCTAAATTGTATACATTTATTGTGTATAACCTAATGCTTTAAGACACATATAAATCGGGCTAATTAGCATCTGGATTACCTCACATATGTTCTACTGAGAACACTTAAAATCTATTCTCCTAGTGATTACTAAGTATGCAATATATTGTATACTTAATATATATTAAATATTGTTATATACTGACATTAATTACAGTCACCACATTACATAAAATACCTATGAACTTATTCCTCATCGCTATCATAGTTCTGTTGCTGTGATAACACACTCCAACCAAAAGCAAACTGGAGAGGAAAATGTTAATTTGGCTTGCAGCTCTGATCCATCATTGAAGGAAGTTCAGAACAGGAAATGAAGGCAGGAATCACAGAAGACAGATGCTTGCTGGCTCACTCAGGCTCATACTCAGCTAGCTTCCTTAGACAGCCCAGGACCACCTGCCCAGAGAATAATACTTCCTATGGTGGGAATAATACTTCCCTCCCACATCAACTAACAATCAAGACAATCCCTCACAGACCTGCTCACAGATCAGCCTGACAAAGACAATTACACACAGTTCAGACTCTCTTTTCAGGTGACTTTAGGCTGTGTAGAGTTGATGATCATTAAACTGAAATGTTGTGTCCTTTGATCACTTCACTGTACACACACACACACATACACACACACACACACACACACACACCAAGCTAGTGGGAATCACCATTCCAATCTCTGCTTCTCTTAATTCAACTTCTTTAGATTTTTACCTATGCATGAGATCATGTAATTATATTTATGTAACTGCCTTGTTTCATTTAACATAATGTCCTTAAAATTTCTTCACGTTGTCCAAATGACAAGATTTGTTTCTCTTTATAATAATAGACTTCTAATACGAAGATATCCTCTAGCCATTTCCACTGATAGATACTTAGCTGATTCCTTATCTCAGCCAAGTAGAATAATGCTGCAGAGAAAACAGGAGCTCAGGCACCTCTTAGATATGCTGATTTTATTTCCTTTGCACACAGACCTAGAAATGGTGTTTATGGATTACATGATGGATCTGTTTTCATCTTCTGAAACCCCACCAAACTGTCTTCCATGTTGGCTATACTGATTTGTATTCCTCCAACAGCATGGTAAGCAAGGGTTACCTTTTCTGCTCATTGTCAGTGCTGTTGGTTTGTGCTTTGTAAGGCAGTTATGCCCACCACTATACACCACACTTTTAAATTCTTTTCTATCTTAAAATCTTTTCTTTCTTTCTATCTATCTATATCTATATCTATATCTATATCTATATCTATATCTATATCTATATCTATATCTATATCTATCTATCGATATATATTCAAGGCAGGGTTTCTCTCTGTAGCTTTGGCTGTCCTGGATCTCACTCTGTAGATCAGGCTGGCCCTGAACTCATAGAGATCCACCTGCCTCTGCCTCCCAAGTGCTGGGATTAAAGGCGTGTGCCACCACTGCCTGGCCACACTGACTTTTTGATAACAGTTTCTGGTCGTGCTTTGTTTTGCTGTTTTCTTTTGTTTCACCTGAGTAGCTCCTGCTTTGTATGAACCCCCTGCTAATCTCAAACTTGCTATGCAGCCCAGGCTAACATCATTCTCAACTTCCTGCCTCCAGCACACCCAGGACTGCTTTTGGTTTTTACATGTGGATGTTGGCAGAATCTCAAGCAGATGTCTACTTATATTCTCTGGATCTAAGTATTTGAAAAAGTATCTAGCACTCTCACATTAAAAAAAAAATAATAACTCAAAAGCATTATCAGGAGCTTTGGGACAAGGCTCCACATGGGTGTGAAGCCTTGTGTGATGCTGTGTGACCCTTGGCAAGTCTCTGAAGCACTTTATTCTTGTCTGTCAGAGGGGAGGGGTAATGGCATTAACTTTGTGATAGGGATGTCAGAGGATTAAATGATTAAATACAACTAACACCCTTAGAGAATGGACTAAAGCATAGTATTAACTCAATAATGAAGGTTACATTGAGGGGAGGAAAGCTACTATCCTATAAACTGCTTCCAGTAGCAAAGTAATGTACTTGAGATGCTGCATTAACTCCTTCAGGTCATCAGCTGACACTCTGCCCTGCATTACTCCCAGGTACTTCACTGCACCTCAATCTACAAAGCAACATCTGCACTTGAAGGGGAACTGGGATGCCATTAAAGCCCTCCTCTTCTTTGAAACTAATCCTTCGCCTCCATATTTCATTCTATTCTCACATCAAACCTGAAATGCTCTTTCCTTTTGAAAATGAAGTGTTTCCATTTGAAGGGAAGAAATAAATTACAGCTGCAAAGATAAGTTAATGTTCCAAAGGGCCAGGCCTGGCATCTTTCAGAATAAGACATGTTTAATTCAAAAGAGATGGCTTTACAGAAGATCAGGGGTCGCACTAAAGGTTTTTTTTGGGGGGGAGGGGGGACAAACAGCCTCTTTGCCCATGCCCCAAAATCTGGAGAGAACTGCCTCATTTGCTAAAATATTTGCATGGACCTTATCAATATTAAATGTACTGGCATATTTCCCTACATCTGCCTTCCTTGACAGATGAGCTGAACAGATTCACCAACAGTGAACTCCAGCACTGGCTCACTGGCTCACTGGCTCATCAGTGGCTTGCAACCACAATATTAAAGACTAGGCTCTGAGGACTACACTTTAGCATTTCATTTGCTACACTTGGCATCTGAGACTGGTCGTAAGGAAGCCCCCATATTTAACCTAGAAATATTTGTGAATACAATGTGTTTGTTTCTGTCTTTCCTTTCTTGAATTCTGAAGATCCCAACATTAGATATAACCACAGTGAGAAAAGAGTGGGACAGGTTCTCAAGCTTAGGAAGTTACACTTAGAATTTCCATGCTCAGAGACTGTCTATTCTAAATAGGAGTTGTGTTTTTTTTTCATTTAATAATTTTTCTTAATAATGAGTGATCATTAAAAAAAGGAAAATATGGAAAATATTAAAATGTTTCCCAGATGTGACAGGACAAATACGCACTTAAAGCAGCTGTGATTCCATGTATGAAACCTACACAAAATCAAGGCTCCAAAACCCCAGCATGGATGGGCGAGGAATTCATGAAGCCCTACCCCTAGCTGAGAAGCTATTGGCAATAGATGGCTACTGGGTAAGGAGGAGTTAGTTGTCTTAGGGTATGCAGCCCCTGATAGGTTACCCTTGCTCTAGTAGATTGTCCTACATCCATGCATCCACGGGCAGCACAAAATGGACTCTGTGGTTTAAAAAAAAAAAAAAAAAAAAAAAAGCACACATGAAATTGGGAAACAGAAAAAGGCAGTGGGGGATAGAGGAATGGAATGAAAGGGAATGGTGAATGATTTAAAAAAAAGTTCCCATAATCTATATTTTCTAAAAAAATTATGGCAGTTCTAAAACAAAATTTAGGACTGCTGCAACTGATGGATGAGGATGTCAAGAATATTGTGTTATCTATAGGTCAACTGAGTGCAGTTATGGTGACTGCACCTCTCCGTCATGCCTAACAACAATCCTTTATGCTAGTCTTGCCATGTGACTTCTACATTAGATACAGGTTTTTATCCATGAGTTCTCTCCTCTTAGATTTAGATAGATTGTTGACTAGGATAGAAAACTAAGTCACTACTGAGGACAAGTTATAAAAATGCAAGGCATCCTGCCTGGTCCTCTTAAGATGCTTGCACTTTAAGCCCAGCCACTGGGCTCAAAGAAAGCCTAAGTGGACTAGAACACAGCATAGCTCCAGCTGAGCTCCCAGGAAAAATGAGAAGAATCTAGCAGCCATGGAGGTGAGGCATTTCAGAAGCACATCTACCCCCACACAGGTAAGCTTCTAAGCCAAAGCCTATGGAGCAGATATGAACAGCAACTACTGAGACACAGCAGAATATGATATTGCTGTTATTTGGGGGCACTGATTTTAGGGTAAAGAGCCGAAATAACTCTCTTGTAGCTGATACTGTGTTATTTTTGAGGCAGTCTCTCTATGTAGGCCAGCCTGGCTTAGAACTCATGAACCTTCTGCCTCCCAAATGATTAAAGTCTTAATAGACCCACTACAATTGACGTTTCAGTAAGAGATTATTATGTGCCAACACTGTGATAACAATTTTAAATCTAGTAACTCAGTTTGTTGAGAATGGAAACTCACAACAACATATGGAAGAGAGAACATAACATTATTATTCCCAGTTTACATACAGACACAGTCAAGGAGACACATTGATCAAGCAATCCCTTCACAAATGAATTCAGTATGTGTAAAATCTGGGCAATGAACTAGGTGTCTGGCTTTAACATATACCCTTAGCATATATTGATCAGCCAGATACACAGTCTACTAAGTATGAATCCAGGAGGTGTTTCTGAAGTCCTGCATCCCTGAGCACTGCTCAGCTACATCCCACTCTTCCTAGTAAGAAAGACATACAATCAAATGTGTCCCCTTCCCAACATCGATTAGTCTCCACATCTATTTAGAGGCTCTTTCTATCCTTAGTGATTGGAAGGCTATAATGAAAAATAGACAGTCTTTTCCAAAGATGTGTTTAAATAACAATTTTCAGACTGAAAACAGTACAAAAGTAATAAAAAAAATTGCAAACTAAGCATTAAGAAAATAACGTATAACAGTACTCAGAGATAAACCATTGTTAACACTTCAGTGTATCTCCTTCCATTTTCCATATTAAAATTTTGTTTTTAATATCATTGAATTCATAAAGCTCATAGTACATCTTTGGTTCTCATTATTATATAACCAGCGCATTCCGGTGTCATTTGCTGAAACCTCTAAACACACAAAAAGCAGCGAAAGGATTATCTCTGTAGATACAGTGTGTATCTTAGTGGAGACTATCTCATTGCTTCCATTTTCATTTACCTTATAAGTAACTTTTCAGTGAACATCTTTCTGACAGGTTCTCCCTGGAGAAGACATTACTGAATTGGGGGCGGGGGGGGGGGGGAGGGGGGTGCGGGGATGCACTGTTGAGGCCATGGGCACACATGTACAGAAGGTACCATTACACACTCTGTCACGGCTATGTAGCACTCTGTCCTACATTAGCTGACATTCAAAATATTGCTTTGGAATTTGACAGGTTGCCAGTCTGATCTTTTAATGCTCATTCTTCTGAGTCTAGGTGCTCAGAGGATCTTACATAAAAGAACATAGTGAACATTACAAAACAATATACCAATGTTCCTGACATCTATGTATGCCCCTCACTTATATTTAATGTTTATGAAAATACTAAAAATTAGATTTGTAAAAAATACTAAATCGAAGCTCAGTGAAGATGAGGTATATAGAAATTGAATCATTATTCTAACTGCATTTCCCAGCTGATGTCAAAGTCCAGGTTATTTCTGCTATGTTACAATGCTCATTGTATCGATGGCTGACTGAAGAAGATGGGTAATGCAAAGAGGAGATGAGTCTGATCCGTTGCTTTTGTTCCACCTTTTTAACACACAACTGTATACAGGAACACAACTGTCTTCCAAATCACATTTTCCCAAGGACAGCTAAATATTGTTTCAATTTTGAACATACAAGTTTAAATAAAGGAATTTATGAATTACACACTGGTATTCATACACAGCAGTGGTCTCAACAGTTGGAGTTACAAGATTTCCCTACATTCTTACAGACTGTGAAGGCCACTCCCAAAGTTTTCTTTTAATATTATATTTCTCTGTTTATTATGTAAGACACTGAAATAGATAAAATTTAAATATATATTTATTTAGAAAAAAAAATACACCCCTCATATTGTTATATAAATAAGTATACTTTCCAAAACCAACATTTATTCATAAAAGTATCATCATGTAGCATGTCTGAAAATCACACTCGTCCCTGGCCACAGTAGACAACCAAGTGCCCCCTTCTGCTTTGGCATTCAGTGCCATGACAGCGGCTCATAAAGCCCCTGGAAAACTACATGAGTGAGAAAGAAAAGACATTAGCATGTTACTATCATTACAAAACACCCCCTCAATAAGAGAGAGAAATCTTTACTGTCAGTATAATCAGAATATCACAAATGATTCCTGTGACCAAGACAAAAGAAACACAAAAATTTAAGTTATAAGGTTTGTTTGTTTCGGTTTTAGATATTAAACCCAGCGCTTCGCACATACTAGACAAGCATTCTGAACTACATCTCAGCCCGAGAAACATATTTTTTATTATTGTTAAAACAACAAAGTAAGCACAAAATCATGTACAGGCAGACAATACACCAATGAAAATACACAGACAGATAATTATTATTCAGAATATATAAATACCTGCTACAATACATCCAAAAGAATACAAATAACTCGGGAAGCAGAAAACATAAATACCGCATTTCAAAGAGACAGAATCCGAAGGCCCCACACCCTCTGAGAAGATGTACAACCCCACAGGCGCACAAGGACAAAACATCCCATGCTCATTAGATAACTAAATCCAGCAAGAGACCTAGCAGTTAAGAACTCAGTGCTATTTCTGGGTACCTGGGAACCACTTTATCTGGGATGGGTGACTACCCACACGTCCTCCACCTTCTCCTTCCAGGTATTCCTCCTGGTATAGTGCTAACATTCTTCCAGGGAAACTAAGCCCATCAGCCAGCCAGTCACCAAGTACTCAACCTGGGCACTGGTGTATGATCCAGTGTTAGCCAGAAGATATGACGTAAAGTCAGTAGGAAAAGTTTCCCTGCCTTTCAAAAGCCACACAGAGACTGGTTATTGTTTTGTGTGCGATTCCTTCAGAGGAAAATGCTTTTCCTTAAACAAAGCAAGCCACTATGTAAGGGGATTAGCCGAACCCAGAGCAGCCTTTAAATAAAATGTCTTTATTTAAGCTACTTTGAATTCTACTATTATTCACAGTTTAAAACACTCTAACAAAAAGAAAATGATGTTACAATATACTTTTTAAAACTGTCATTGCTTGAGTCTGGAGGGATGGCTGAGTGATTGAAAGCATTAGCTACTCCTGCAGAGGACTGGAGTTCGGTTTCTGACACCAGTGTCAGCCTCTTATAATCTCCTGGAACTCCAACTCCAGGGTCTGACACCCACTTCTGGACTTCGTGGGCACTTGCGTTCACATGCAAAAAGAACACAAAGACAAACAGACATACAAGTAGTGAAAAAAATTTAAATAATTTTTTAAAAGTGCTAAAGCCCAGATCTTGAATTTTCAGATAGATAAGCCAGAGACACTCTCACTGGTGCAACAGGAGAGTTATGAAGGAATGCTGCTAAGAACAGAGGCTTGCAACTCATTAAAGAATAATTTAATTATCAAGAAATAGTAATTTCTATTAACTACAATTGAGGGGTAATTACCAATACTAATATACTTGTAATACTTATAATATAGGGATAAATTGTAAAAAGATCCTAGAGGGTGGAAATTAAGATTACGTCTCTTGTTTGTTTTTTATCACAATAATTTACCAACTTCCCACCATAACAGTATCATTTAGTAGTGAAATTCAGAGTGAATGTAGAGTTGACTGAAATAAGTATAATGTAAACAGTAGGGGCCAATTCATTTTTTAAATCTTTATAGCTCTTGAAAATGTCTAAGGCATTTTGCCTCCTCTCTTAAAACATATAATTTAATTTTATCACAAATATTGAAAGGAAAACTACAATTAGGAAATATCCCAAAAGAGAGTCAATCCTTGAAATTAATAAGATAATTGGCTTTTTAAAAATAATGAGTTAAGAAAAATCGCATTTTTGTCTATTAATGAAGGGGATGTTCTTCACTGAAAAGAAAATGAAAGGGAAGAATGAAAATCAAAAAAGCTGAGTGTAAACAAAAATATATACTAGGATTCTGATATATTCAACAAATAGCACACCCCTAGTGAGTACAGTTTTCTTTTTAATATTTGCTCTTAAATTCTTTCTGACAGAGGTAGAGATGAACCCTTATATCATAGCATTTTTATTCTTTGTTCTAAAATCTGTATTTGTCTGGTTTTGTATTTTGCCAGTTCTGTTGACTCTGCTCCCCCTGGAATGTTAGATGAGATGTTAATCTGGACACAAACCAGAAGTCTCAGAAAGCTTTCTCGTACTCCAGGACCAGCAGGTGATTTGGCTGCGACACGTGTCCTTATGCACATACTCCAGTTAGTAGCCACGGCTTAATTATGGCTTTCTTGACAAGCATCAACTTTCACCTCCTAAAACAAAGAGCCTCCTTTCCATATAGAGCAGGCCATTTCTCAGTGGAGGCATTTCTGGGTGCAGAACTGACTAATGACTTTGGGATTCCAGGTCTCCTGTAAACTTGAAACTAGCACCTTTGGAAAAGCCTTCACTTTTTCCCTAGGAAGAATATGAGCTACGTCAGGTTATATTTCTTAATACTTTGAAGCAAGAACACAGCTCCATGTCTATGTGCCCTAAGCCCTCATCTTCACCAAGACATTGTTAACTGAGTTTACTCTTCGCTCTCTGCCACTCTGACCACACGATTATCATTATTGGAAAACCCATCTTGCGACATTTACATCCATCATCTTCCCCATTGGCCTTTATACTTTACTATTCTATCCTATCTTCTCCTCAAATTCACTACCTGAAAGGTGTAGGGAACAAGTGTTGTGTAGATTCTTGAGAAATTCCTTTTTTCTTCCTTGTTTGCATATACCATCAGAGTAACTGATCAAGACTCCAATATCTACCAACCAGGGTGCTCGTTTCACGGCAGGGTGGTGTACTGCTTGCTATCCTGGCTTCTCTGACTTCCTGTTTTCTATCTCTTCAAGTGCTTTCCCTCCTAAGCTGTTCCCAGTCTCACTTCAAATGTCTGAGCAGCCCTGAGTGCACTGGGCACATCACTGTTGACCTCAGCCACAGACCAACAACAGATTTCTGTGTTTTGCTTTGGGATTCTTTGAAAGACTGTTTAGCTAGCTGTCATGGGATGGTTTAGGAGCTGCCTACAATCTATGTTTAGTGGGTGAAACAACTTGAGAAAGTTAGTTATCATGCCTTTGGATAATGAAGAGTTCAATGGGAATGACCAAATTTATGACACATAGCTTCACAGTCAATGAACTTTTATTGAAAAGTTGGCCCAGAGCAGATACAGAGGAAGCAGGCATCAAACCCAAAGGGCTTTGGTAAAATACTTTTCTCTTCTCTTCTCTTCTCTTCTCTTCTCTTCTCTTCTCTTCTCTTCTCTTCTCTTCTCTTCTCTTCTCTTCTCTTCTCTTCTCTTCTCTTCTCTTCTCTCCCCTCTTCCCTTTTCCCCTCCTCTCCTCTCCCCTCTCCCCCCCAACACTTTTTTCTGAGATTCTGTGAAACACTCTCCAAGTAAGAAATTAGACAAGATCTACCACCCATTTCCAGGAAATTCAGATATTTAGTAGATGGCAGTAAAATCAATCTAAGCAAAGAGAAGGCTAGTGAATTAGATAAAGTACATACATTTAAAAAAAAAAAGCAAAGCAAAACCAAATAGCTGTTTGTCTTAGAACCGTAGATATTACACACACACACACACACACACACACACACACACACACACACACACACACACACACTTTAATATTATTGTCAGCATTCATATAACACTTCTTAGACTAGCATCTGCTGGGAAATTGCTAGCTAGATGTTCCTTTCAGAATGGAGATAGAAATAACTATTCTTCACTCAGGAAGTCTTCTCTAAGCATAAAGAGCTCCTGTAGCAGCAAGAAGCAAAGAGGAGAGTTTAAAATACAAATTGTAGAATGTGAATAACTAGGAAGTCAGGGGGTAGGAAAGGGATTACAGTTGTATACATTTTGTAGTGCTTATATTTTTTGCTATTTAAACGGGATCCTGGTCACTTAAACACTTCTTTAACTCAAATATATTTGAGATTATAGTATTTTATGAAATATTTTGATTCTTTCAAAATTCAAATATCAATAAAAAGTAAGAGTTTCCATTCATTGTAATTAAATTTGATCAGAGGACAACTTGCAGGGGTCTGTTGTCTTGTTGCACCATGTGGGTCCTGGGGATTAATCTTAAGTGTCAGACTTAAGGGCAAGTA
This sequence comes from Peromyscus maniculatus bairdii, assembly GCF_049852395.1. Taxonomy (NCBI): domain Eukaryota; kingdom Metazoa; phylum Chordata; class Mammalia; order Rodentia; family Cricetidae; genus Peromyscus; species Peromyscus maniculatus. Next base: position 118,889,928 of record NC_134855.1, on the reverse strand, counting down.
CCCTTACCCACTGAGCCACCTCACTGACCAGAGTCTGAGTTCTATCGGGACCCATTCGCTTAACTTTCTAAGTTACTTCCTTTCAATGCAATACCCATATCTCTATAGAAATACACATCTTTGAGTAAAAATAGCAAAAAAAAAAGATCCAAAGATGACTAAAAGTTCCTTACAGTTATTTTGGTTTCTGATAATTTGTTCCTAATCTCTAGCAGAAAGAATAGTTCTGCTTTATTAGAAAACTCTACTGAATGCATACAAGATGCAAAATAGTTACCTCTAACTTCTCTAAAATGTAAGAGGCTTGTAATGGACAAATAATAAATACAATAACAATAAGTAACAATAATTTTGCATAATTACTACATATGAGTGATGCCATTAACTGAAGTTTTATAGCATCTAAAATCCTACATAAAATAAAAAAAAACACTAAATCCTACTTTTAAAATAATTTGAGTACCCCCTCCAAAAAAACCCAAAACATTGTCAGCCTAGAATCTGGAGTATCAAATATATAGTTTGTATATGGTACTTGGCATGTCCTAATTCTTAGCAAGTCAACAGTAAGATGTGATCTGTTAAGCTGATTTCTGACTTGTCATGAGGGAGAAAAAGGAAGGCAGAGTTGCATGTAAGTACTCCCAGTGAAGTGCTCCTTGGGCCCCTGAAGAGGACACAGGACTGTATCCAAAGTGACTCTGAATCACATGTTTGTTTGTTTGTTTTTTATAAATGTGAGATTTAAAAATCCATTAGAAAGCACCTCAAATTTTTCCCACATGAAAATTAGTAACTTTAAAACGAAGCATTTTTCAATTCTAAATTTTTTAAACATTTTAAAGTAAGAATAAAGATTCATTAAAGTATATGTGAAGTTTGGTGATATATGCACTTAAAACTTGTCAATCTAGAACTTAATTTTTAAGCACAGGAATGCTAAAGCCTATTTGTGACCATGTAGTAATAATACAATTTAATGTCAGAATAAGAAATAAAAAACTTAACTAGTAAACGTTAAAGTGTTTTCAAATCGAGAACTAATGACCTTAAAAGGAACTAAACAAGTTTAATAATGTGACAGGCATGCCATGAATGGCATTCAAATAAGGAAGTGCTTTTATGTCACAGAAAAATTCCCAGTGGTAAACATGACTTAGTTTTTAGTTTACTGTTATTTAGAATAGATGGCTTTGTAGAACACCGAATTACATGAAATCAAATGAGCTGAAAACACCTTATCTTTCAAACTTTTTGTGAACACTCAACTCATACAGTTCATAGAGAAGAAAAACATTGTTGAAGTCAATCTGCTTGTCTAGACAGCACCAGCGAGAGGTTTCACCATTTATAAATAGATGCAGGCGGATATAGCCCTTAATTCGACTTTGGATGTGTGGATGTGTTTCTTTCAACAATACATTTATTTAACCTAAGGAATCTTGACTGCAGAGAAGTAATACTCTCTAAAAGGAGGCAATCTAAAGCGTTGAGAAGTGACAGAGCCAGTTTCAGAAAAAGGCAAAATTGACAATTTCTCAGAAAGCTTGTATTCCCAAAATCAGCACCAAAATGTCAGAAATAGGAAAACAATGGCATGGTTTGTAAGCTGTGACCACTTTGTCCAGACTAAAGCAGTGGTAGCCGTGTATACAGTCACATGGCTTGGGGTTGGCTGGCCACTTGTGTTATCTAGTTTACGCACCTACCTACTGATACTGTTAGCCATTCCCCAACCCTGTCATAAACCAATCATTGACAGAGATAAAGACTTGGTCCTTTTGTTTGTAATAAAGTCTCAAGGACAACCTTTGGTGAAGGTTCTCTCTGGGTCTGAAGGTTCAAGACAACCAGCAGAAACATTGCTCAAATTATTTTATTCCTAAAGATAAAATGGTAAAGCTTACAGCTCAATTTAACATCAGTGGATTGTTTGTTATGAAACTATCCAGGCCCCACTCATTCCTGAGAAGATGAGAAGCATCTAGACATGGGGTTCAGCTATCTCCTCCGTACATTGGGTGCTTGAGTTTAACAGTGGACCCTTACCAGTTTTTGGAAGTCCACAACAGGGAGTTTACGTGGGGCCTGTCTTGGTATGTGAGAGCAGGCTGGGCAAGCTGAAGCACTGGCCCCAGGGCCAAAAGGAAAGCCTCTCTTGGATGAGTCTGCCCAGCTTGCTCCCAGTCTCTGCTGTCTTAGAGGTCCATTTCAAAGTCTTCGTTTTTCTGTTTGTTTGTTTTTGTTTCTCCATTTTAAAAGAAAGCACGAAGGATGACCCTGGGAGAGTGAAAAGAGGTCAAAGGCAGGGTCCCCTAAAGCTGGAATCCTACATCACACCATCTGCATAGCCATTCAGGAAGGCCCTAAGGAGGGAAGAAAATGAAGCCCTTCAAGCTTCCCCTCTCTCCCTAGCCAGCTGCCTCACCCAGTCCCTGGGCTGTGGGCAAGGAACTACTAATCTATTCGGAATCACAATTCCTCCTTTCTTTGCTGGGGACCAATAATGAGCATTTTGAGTGTTTCTTTTACTCTCCTGCCCCACCCCCATTATCTTTCTCCTAATCTCAGGAGTGCAGAACTCTAACTTGGTGTGGGGGATGGGGGGAGAGCAAGGTGTGGGGAGGTGAGCAAGGAAATAAAAACTCTGATTTTGCTTTGATTTCTGCCTCAAGTCCTGTAATAACAGATCTTACTCCAATGCAATATGTTTTGGAAACATAGTTAAAAGGAATATATATTGTTTTTATGGTACATTTTAAGTGTTGACTAAAAGGTAACTATCAGAACTGAACTGTTTAATATAACGTTTTAAAACCCTTTTTAGTATTCTATGGCATCTGTGACCTGCTAAAAATCTAATTATTTCTCTAATACTCTGTGGAATTGTTCAGAAAGATGTGGTACAGTTTCTAACTGGTGCGTTAAGCATCTGGCCTGACTTCACAGAATTCCAGATAGCTGAATGTGCACTCTATATTTTATTAACATTGCAGAGGCTTGTGCTTAGATGCAATACTGATGTGCCCTGACATGCATCACTACCTGTTGACAGAGAAAAAGTGGGCTAGACTCAAGGGTCTACAGACAGAAAAATCTTTCAAAGATGTTTTGGCAACTTTAACAAAAACTCTGACAAGAAAGAAAGAAAAGAAAGGAAAGGAGAGAAACAGAGTAACTTCAAGTCTATAAATTGATAAAACATGCCCAAGTTTCAAGTTTCAGTACACCAGATCCTCTGAAAATGATCACCTCTAACATCCCTTGCTTCCTTTTCCAACATAAAGACCTCTGCTTTCTTGGGGATGTGCCCTCTGTTTCTAGAAGGGTCCACTTTAAGTACAGCTCCTAGGGGAGAGTAGTTCACCAGCTCATCTCCCCATTCTTCTACAATAGCTCTGGAGTGAGAATCTATTCAAGTTTAAACAAATGAGGGTGCAGGTGCTTCCAGGAAGAGGCTTCCCCTCCCTGGAACCCTGCTAATGGGGAAGGGAACATGGACACTGGTGCTGCCGAAGGGAAATCCAGGGCTCCCAAAGGCCCGCTGTGTGTAGCTTAAGGAGTCTGCTGACACCGGAAAAGCCAGAACAGAGAGCAGAGGACACTGCATCCATTGCTTTACCCTCCCATTCCATATGTTTGAAGTTACCACATAAGCCCGTCCATTCCAGCTGTTAATTGGGTAGTACAGCCAGGCTTCAGTCACTTGCAATCCAGAGAGTCTCAACAGATAGCAGTTCAAGATGGTTACCAAAGCCAGAGCTACTTTTTCTTCCCCCTAGAACTGTAAAGATTTGATTCTCACTGGTAGCCTCAAGGGACAGAAGATCATCAGCAATATTTCTAACTTAAAACTTTGATGTGTCCTAAGATTTAATCTCAAAATATCTCAGGCAGAGGTGGTTTAGGATCATCTATAGTAGCAGTATCTTTTACAAGGTAATCAATGAGTACTCGTGATGAGTCTAAGTATAGGCAAGTTAGGAGGCCTGGATGAAAGATCCCTTGTGTAATCATTAGTGATCATGGCTTTACCTGGAACTTAGTAAAAGTGATCTGCAAGAGGGTGGGGCATTTGTTCTGTTTTTCTATCTGGACACACAAGAAAGTGGCAGAGCCTGGAAAACCCGATTCCAAATATAATGTCCCCTAATTTTGACAAGGGAACACCTCTTCTCACAGAGAAAAACACAAACTCCTCTGATGGGGCAAGTTTCTACTGTCCCTGGGCTCTATACCTAGGATGCTATCTAAGTGGTCCATTTCCAAACTGGTTGTTTCCTTTCTGAGATACATTTTCTCGGGAACAATGTTAGGTTCATGGACTATCTTACAAAAACACAAAGAAATGCAAACTAGCAACAAATACCTTTCACCTAAACAAGTCTTCCAGGGCTTAACTAGATTTTAAGTCCTGGGAACATGAAGCCCTGTGACATAAGAAGACAGGAAACAATCTCCTGCCTCCACTGTGCTCCCATCCTCTGCCTATAGAACAACTCCAAAGAGAAATGTGAAAACTGTGAAAAACCATGTTATTGGCCCTGCCCCACCACCACTGAATAATACTTCTTTTTCCACATGCCCGCATGCCCTCATCTTAGTAAGGGCAGCTATCACTTTGCTGGGCAGTTACTATGAGTCATGCTCTGAGCTAATAAACTCAGAAACACTAAGTGATTTGTCTGTAGTCATGTGGCAAAGCCCAAGAGAGAGCCCGGATCAATGGACGACTCAGCTGCCCCCCACACCACCCGGCAGATACTCTGAGTCCTCCTGCTGGCAGACTGCAGTCCCACCCTTCACAGAGCAGCCCAGAGGGTGTCACGAGGAAAGCTGCTTGGTGTCCCCCTCCTTCAACAAGGACAGCCATCCCTTTCCTGTCGGTCTCCTTGGGAATGCACAGTGGGAAAGCAGTCTGAAGTAACTCTTGACATTTTAACCTAGCGAGAGGAGGTGCAGAACATAGTCGCGTGAGCACATGGTCAAGTGAGGGCTACTTGAAAGTAGCAGGAGTTCAGGTGTCTGCTAACAGCAGGCACTGGACAGCCCTACCCACCTCTGGGCTCGCCCCAGAATATATGTCTGGGGCCCTGTGAGAGTGATAAGCCTGAAGCCTGGAGTTTGGACTCTGACCCTCCTGCGGTGGGAGGAGAAAACTGTTGTTTCCTGTAAGCTGTCTTCTGACCTCCACACTTACATCATGACATGTGTGTATTCTCCTAACATGTCTCCACATACAAACAAATAAACGGAATTTACATTTTAAAAGAGTATATATGTTTGTAAAAGGGAAGATGGCAGTGGAGGAGTCTATTGAGACTTGTCTTTAAAGTTAGTACCTTCAGGATGGATTACATGTTTGACAGTCTTTTGAATGCTGCTACATTTTAATTCACAGCTTGTGGGGCGGGGGGGGGGGGAGACAGAATACATAATTGGTATTCAATAAATTCTTGCTGCCTTTATTTCCCATGAGATGAAACCAAAGCACAGAGCAGGTAATATGAGGTCATATGACAAACGGCAGCCTAGGGAATCCGCAGAGCACCCAGCTCCCAGGCCAGCCTGCTTTCCTTTAGATACCTATAACCCAAATTGCCCATTTATCTTTCTTTTTTGTTGAAGGCTTTCAGGCAGCTGAATGGAGACAGAACTGATTAAATATGGATATAAGCCCACAGGAATTTGGTCAGGCAAAAATTTCCTTTTTAAATAGAATCAACTCTCATCTGAAAATGGCTTCTAGAAAGAACTATTTCAAGAAATAATTTAATCCAGGTGTTTGATTTGCAGTAACTGAAAACAACCCATCTATTCCTGAGAGATTATCAGTTATTCCTACTTTCCTTTTCTCAAAAAAAAAAAAAAATGCAGCAGCCACCTCTGAGTTTAACGAACACTAATTAGTACTTCTAAGAAACTGGCTTTTCAGTAGATGTTACAATGTTAAAAAGCCCTACTTTTATCCAATGGGTCAGTCCCCAGAAGTCAGCAAAAGAGCAATCATAGAACAATGGGTGTCAGAACATCTCTTATCAAGGGTTCCAGGGACCTTCCACTCTGATAGCACCCATTCCTGGAGGGGAATTCAAAGGGTGAAACAGATGGCAAACGCATGTATAAACGAAATGCAGCTAATGAAGAAAAAATGACCACATACTCCTGAGACAGACAGACAGACAGACAGACAGCCTCCAGAGACAAACAGAAAATTTCCTAGAAAGGATAAAGTCATGAACTTGTAAGAACCAAGCAAATAAAGACATCAAGGGAAATGGCCATTTGGGTAAATATATAAATAAGATCCTTCACTTAAATTCACCTCCTTAGGGGTAACTCACAAGTCCAAAGTAGTTGTTGACCAGATAGCAGAAAACTGATGATAAAGTTATACCTGGAAATTAAAGTCTTAAAATCCTGTTAATGAGGCAGAGAAATCTCAGTGTCTTGCAACTGTCAATATTTATTCATGCACTCAAATTAAAATAATTTAATCCTGGCAGAACCATCTCTAACAGACATTCTAGATGATGATGTCTGAATCCAGGCTCATGGCAGAAAAAAAAAAGTAAGAAAAAGATTCTAGTTGTGTTAAACCTTTTTATTTTAGGGAAATCTCTTAAATATAAGTGATTATATCAACTTAGTTTTAATCTCTTAAATATAAGTGATTATATCAACTGAGTTCTAAAGTAGAGGCATGCACTTAGGCACACAGGTAAATGGTAGCTCAGTAGTAGAGGAAACCTGCTTCATTATGTAAAAATGCATATGAGAAGAAAAACCTTTCTATTTCCCAATAAGACTGTTTTCTTCAATATTTTTATCTCTCTCCTATTCCTATTTCCTTTCTCCTAAGTAAATCATCATTTGAACCTGCTTTCTATTCATTTACAAAAATAGATATTAGTTGGGATTGCCATCCTCCATTCTCCAGTTATAACACAATTGTAACGATGTAATGAAAATCACCTGACTTTCGTTAACTTATTTTCAATATACATGGCTTGGACATGAGACACCTGTTCCTCTATTGTGATCTTACAAATATCCTTCTCACACGCTTGTGGTTTTTTCTGAGTGTGCTACCAACTACCTCGTAGTAGTAAACTTTAGGGTATGCTAGAGTCTGAGGAGCTGCCTACAAACCAAATGGCATCTTGGCTTTGGCAAACTGAGCGGCTCATTTCGGCTTCTCTCACCCCCTCTAGCGTTGGCAAAACTCATCTGTCTGATTATCCAGTTACCTCACTGAACAAGAGCTGGGCTAAGTCCTGCCCACCTATGACATCACCCCCTTCCTCAACCACTGCGAGGTGAAGCTTTAAACTTCAGACTTGGAGGTGGGCTGCGCGCAGTCAACTGGATGCTCTCGCGCGCAGTCCTCAGCGCAGGAGTGATCTGAAGCAGGACGGGCTCAGGCTGCAGCTGCTGTGGCTTTGTGTGCACTGGATGCCGCGCTCTGCAGACGGGGGAGGGTTTTTACTTCAACTCACAGGCAATGGAATTACAGCTGTAGCAGCGGGGTATAAAGGATTGCTTTTTTTCTCGTCTTCCTGGTAAGTGTTTTCCATGCTTTTTCTTAACATTGTCCCAGAAACTTCGCTTGTTGTTACTCTCTAGAAAGAAATGACTTGCTGGGTTCCATGAGGAATCCAAGTAGCCACATTTGCTCGGTCAGCAGGACAAGCAAAGATGTGCGTGTAAGCCAGCTAGGGAAAGTCTGCTAAATAGCCAAATGTGAGAAGTTTCTTACAGCTTTATAGCATTAATAATAATAATAAGCTCTCCTCTATTTCAAGCAATTGCTATCAACACAAAGCTTTACGAAAAACTGCAAGTTGGAAAGTTGAGTGTTTGAGATAGGAGGCAGATTTTTCTCGTCTACAAAAGCGAAAGGTCGCTAACTTGGTGTGTACTGTATGTGTGGTATGATCACCAATCGCTGTTTTTATAACTATGAAAGAAAATCGATAATCCCTCAGCCCATGAGTACGCAGTACATGAAAAGCATACATCTTGCTCACGGCCAGCAAGCTGCCCTGGGAGAGCAGGATGCCTCTGTAGAGGATTAGCAGCTACACCTAGATCTGAAAGCTTGCACCGCTTCTCCTGCCACTGCTCCTTCAGGCATTTCGGGCTCGGGAATCTCAACTAGTAAATTCAGCTCAGAGTCTCGGGCCAAACCATATTCCCAGTCCAGGAGAATGCCAAAACCCATCGCTTGGGCAAGTGTAGAATGTGACTAGCATAGTAACTGGGTAAGTCCACTCAGAAAAACTAACAAAGATCACCCTGGAAGCGAGTGCTTGATGTATGCAGTGAGGGTAGCAGGGGAGGAAAGCCTGGAGTCATCATCAAATGGTAAAGGCTGAGTGTCCATTCACTTGCAACTCACAGTGGAAAAACCTTATATTGGAACAAATGCATGTAGACTACAAAGCTTCCAAAAGGTATTTAAACGTATCTGCTAAAAAAAATTTAATAAATAAATAAATGTTTTTCAGTAAATTATGCCTGAAACAAAATGGTTGCATAAAGGTAAAGAGTGCAACAGGCCCGTCTTTTCTCAACATTGGGAGGGGGCTTATTTATTTAAACTTAAAAGGAAATAAAAAATGTTGCTATTTTTCAGTTACAAAATCAAATTAGTTATTTTAATTGTTCTCAGTAAATCTATGCCTCAAAATGCACACATTGGCTATGTGATTAGGATGAAATAGCATGATGAAAGCCATGAAAAGTGCTTCAGCTGAAGGGATTCCTTCATTCATCCCCAAATGCAGAAGAATATCCTGACCAGCATGAACAGGAAAGGATGAAACTGTCCACTCTCAGGCTAGAATCACTTAAGCTTGACTCAGAGTGACAGATGACTGACACCCATCTCTTGGAAATGAATAAAGAAATTAATCCTTTAAAAGTATCACAAAAATATTGTTACTACAAATATTAACGATCATAATGTGTTATGACTATGCAAAGATTGGTTATACAACTTAGCTTCAAATATATGTGTATATGGACATATATACATCTATATATCAGCTTAAAATGAAGAAAAGGGTTAAAAATGTCATTACATGTGTTTAACTAAAAAAAAATCAGTTTATTCTTTAAATAGAGAACTCCCAAGGGTCAAAAAACATATTAGCAAATGAATAAACATAATGAATTCATTAATAGAATATTCCAATGGTAGCACTGATCGTTATTAATTGGGTTTTTTATTTCTCTGCACACCCCTTTTAAAATTGATTCTGGTTAGGTTTAAATGCCCAATTCAACAATTCCTGAATCTAATATTTATGAGATACATAATTGGGAAGCAAATAAAGTTTTTACAAAAATTTTAAAAAAGATTACAAAACAAAACAGAAAATTTGTCATAACTAAATGTGGCAGCTAATAGAGGCTATGTTTCTTTTGCTTTCAAGTGTTAATTAATAAGTCTCTGATTCTATCAAAACTTTTTCAGAGCGAAATGAAGCAGTGTGAAATAAATTTGGTTGAAATCTTGTGGCTGTCAGACTTTGTTAGAGAGCTATTAATTATCTTTACCCCAGTTTCTTCTCTGGCTATATTGCCCAATCAAATAGAAACTCCAATTACACTTAGCGTCTCCTGCCTAGGGACACAAGACCCTAATGAACGTTCAGTCCCTCCAGATGAAAAATACAATTATCAGCTTTAAACATGCAAGCGCAAGCAATGCAAATTTTCCCCTGTGCTTTTCTTGGCCACATATCCCAAGGCTTTCTCCTCTATCTTGATTATTTTGAACAATTTTAAACCCAACAAATGTTAGTGGCTGAAGGTGTGCCTTATTTTGATATTATATGAATGTTTCTTTCTTGAATTTTTGTTATGATAGGCTGATGTTCATATGAATATTAAATTAAATCTGGTCATTTAAAAATACTTAGTTTAGAACTGCCATTTCAGTTGGTCTCAACCTTTTTCCCTTTTAAAGGTGGGTGGGCTACACAACAAAGAACATGATTAATGGCAAAACCTAAAGCTAACTTAAAAATCCTGAATAAACCCTTTCTGCACTCTCTTATTCATACCGATTCTGTAAAAGGTATTATCAATAGTTGTTTCGTGTCAAATGAAGAGCACCATAAATGAAGTCAAGGAGGGAAATAGGATTCAGTGAATTTTCAAAAGCCTTGATTCCTCCCTCTTTTCCCCTAGTTCCCCATCCCTCCTCCCACCCCCACCTTTTGCCCCAGAGGCCTTCACTGTTCTTCTCAACGGGAGGCTTTGTTGTAATTAAACCAGGGAAAGACTGGCCAGCAGCAGCCAACATCTGACTTGCGGCTTCAGCAAGCAGTGTTCTGGTAGCGTGTACCACCCCCCAGCGGGCAAAACTCAACAGTAAATCTCTCAGCAATATCCGCGCTCAGAACAGCATTCTCTCTTCAGAGCAGAAAAGGGATGTTTCTTGGCTTCTTCTAACATGCCACCGCCACAGGTTTTCCAAAAGTCACAGACCGATTTCCAACCAAGAGATGGTTGGTTAGGAAACTGTTTTCCAGGAAAGGGTCCTTCCTTTTAGAAAATAAAATAGGTGTATTCCTTTCACAAAGCTGTTGCAAAATGCAGATCAACATCACTAATTTTGTCTAACATCACAATGATATGGACAGTTTTGAAAGCCACCTTACACTGCAGAAGAGGAACCTTTCAGGATTTAAGTTTTATCCATTATCAAGAATCCACAGAATAGATGTTAAGGAAAAAGGCATAAAATATAATTTAGTCGATAGGTAACATGTCTTTGCTTTGCATATGCATAATCTCTCTCCCACCCCAAAATTAAGTGTCAGGAATGTATGAACAGCTCTTTCCAGGTATTAGTCTACTCAGAGGAGGAGAGTAAAAATTGCTTTCACTTGATGAGACAATGACAGCTTTTGTTCTTTCGATTCACATGCACAAGTTGCCGTGGCAACTTTGAAGAGAACACCCGCAGACCACATTTGGTTAGGCACCGCTTTTTAAAGTGTGCCACTGGAGTATGGATTGATCAGCTTTATGTGTTGTTGGTTTTCTTCCTATTCATCCAGTTTAAATCAATAAATACCTTATGCAGACATGAAGAAGCAATGTGTTTTAGGATTTTAGATGGTCTCACTAACCAGAACAGGGACTGTCTGTCACACACTTGACTCAAATAAATAGTTGTCGAACTAGCGCATGGAAATTGAAAGGCTAGAAGTGTAAAGCAGGTTGGACTCCCACACTGGAAGAGGAATCTTAGGTTTGCAATGCCAGTGTCTCTGGTTTAATCCAGGCAGGCACACTTTTCATTACAGCTGCGCAAATGTCAGCACAAACTTAAAGCACTCCCTGGGCCTCAAGCCCTGGGCCACTTAGCTCAAGTCTCAGTTGTTCCCTCCTTCATCCAGGTCTTAGGTCTCTCATTCATTTAGCCTGGCTTGAATATCATGAAAAGAAGAGCCTGTGCTGTGATAAAAGGTAACACCCCATCTTTTTGTCTTAAAGATGCTTGATTTCACTTTACAAACAAACTAAATGAAGCAAAGGCAGAATTAAGGTTCATTTATAACAACTCAGTGGGGAAATCCTTTTGCTTTGGAACTTTTTATCCCCTGTTTTCTCTAAATAAAACAAAACCTTCTTCGAGTGAGAAAAGACTCTGGACAAAACCAAGTGTGAAAAGGCACGCTTGCTTCTCCGCCTCTCGGGCAAACCCTGCAGACTTCATGACTCTCAGGAGGAGAGTTAGAGTTCCTTTGGTTTGCCTGCAGTAAACACAGGAATCAGGACCTTCCTGAAGTCTGATGATTGTGGAAAATTTAACTACCAGACAGGCTACTTAGAAAGCATTTTGCTGTCACTCTTAACTAACCTGATGGAGTCCAGTTTTCCAGTTTCACCATGTATATAGCTCACCCGAAATATTATTTCTTGTTGCAGAATCTTAACATTCACAGGTTGTTCATTAGGTGAGTAATTTTCACCTTCATAAATAAATTACTTCCCTAATATGCTAAATGCTGCTCGTATACATTCCAATTTAGCTAGAAACATTCACAAACATAAATGGATTTGCTTAAGCATGAATTTTCTTCAGGGTCAAGGTTTTACTTAAAATAATGCAACTAACTTTGATTGTGAAGTCTAAATGCCATCTTATTTTTAAAATTAGTATTTTAAAAAAGTTTCTGCCATTAAGAAATCATTCTGTGAGGCAAGTCAATAAAACGGAAATCTCACAACATTAACTTGACGTAGGTTTTCTTTAAAGTGTATTGATCAAACAAGTTAAATCAAAATCAACTTGAGTAAAAGGTAGCAAATACAAGGTTTAGGAAGTTATCGTTATTGTCACATACCTTCACTTTAGGCTAAATTATATCTTTAAAATGTAAGAAATAGCTCCTCATTCAAATGCTTTCTCTACTGGAAGAAATCATGTAAACATGTACGCTGCATCAAGTTCTTGATTTTACTTAAATGTCAGGGTCTTATTGAGAAATGATGTATTAATATTTATTAGTTTTCATAAAGTATATCCAAAGAATAGCATCTTTACCTATTCATGTACTTTCTTTGATATATTATGAAAATAAATTAGAGACTTTAGACTGGGTTGGGGTTATAAGCGATTTAAATTTTTTTTTTTACTGTGAAAAGACACAATCAAAAGATGACAGTTAAAAATCTACTTCACCAGTAAGGTGAGTGTGCTTTTCCTTCAGCTGAGGTTTAAGTGTTACATACTTAATAATTCCATCCAAAATAATTTTAGAACACATCACTAAGTCCCAGAGCCCGGTCTATGTTTCCCCCGTTATCCCGGTAGCAATATTTCTCTAGAGCATCGATTGCTTTCTGTTCAGAAGTGATGGCCTTTTTCAAGCCCTTGCAGACAGAAGGCTCTGAAGCCAGTGCTGTGGAGCTGGCCAGTGTTCATAGCAGTGCTGGCCATTTTGCTTTTCATCATTCACATTCAACTACAAGGTCAATGTCTGAGACTATGGGGATCCAGTTCAGAAACCAAGTGTAATATGGGAGTTGTATTGCTTATGATAGAGATACCATTATAACTTTAAATATGCCCCAAATCCCTCTTTCGTACTACAGTGTGAAATATGAAGAAGGTATAAAATCATATAAAATGCAGTCAACCGTCAGCTGAACAGTTTTGACCTGAAAGCAGTAGGGGCAGGTGAGAGGGGCTATATGCAGACTGTCCATTTGTGAGACTACCCTTTCCTAAGAAAACATTGCTTTTCATGCTTTTGCTTTTCGTTTTAATGAAATCTGGGGAGAAGTGAATGACATTCTTCTCGTGATTTAATGAGGCTTAAGGTTTTCCGTCAATTCACACTATTTGCATGTTTGTATGAACAGCGGATGTTTAGTTTGCATATCAAACACCAGTGATAGCAATTTCATAAGTGTAAAACAGGTCAAATGAAATCATCTTTCTTTTTACATTAATATTTTTTCCATCTCTGGTTTAAAAAAATGAGAATCGATGCATATATTCTTAAAGCCTGGTTTGGCAAAACAGATTAAGTGAGATTTTTCTTTCTTTCTTTCTTTTTTTTTTTTTTCAAGCAGCTACTTCAGCTATTTTATCCCCAGTTCTCATAAATGTCACACTGTGGTTTGTCCTGACTCAGAACAACCAGCCATTTTCAAATCCCATTCAGTAGCTTCATCATCTGACCTCTGAAGTATGCTTTGCCTTACCAATGCCCCTGGAACATAAGAACTACTCGACAATTGGTCATTTCACACAGGTTCTCACTTGTTATTTTCATAGTAGTTTTAAATTAATTTTTAATGCAAGTTAACCAAAGTGATTTTCCCCTTGACTTAAAATAACATTATTTTATATGTTGGATTATTTTCAAGGTTAGAAAACATTTACAGCAAAAGTGACTGTATAGCTATAATTTTGGCAGCTTGATTTTCCCACATGTACACACTCAGAAGGCAACATTGTATAAGCAAACATACTATTGAAATCCAGTAGTAATGTGAAAAGCCCTCACATTAAACATAAATCATTTAAAGTTTCCTCTGCGGGCACTTTGCTGTATTTACGAGTCTGCTTTATCTATCTGCCAACTGCTATTTTTAGGTTGCTTAAATTTAAAAAGAAAGTGTATTTGCCATTTTCAGGGTTTTTTGTTTTTTTTTTTTTTTACTATTAATATAATCTCGGACAGCATTAGTGTTGAGTGACAAACTAAAAGAAATGGGAATTTTGCAACAAAAGATAGAAACATGAATTGTGGCCTTGGTTAACACACACTCCCAGTAAATTCTGGAACAGATGCTATCCTTGTTGGATACTTGGTAGTAACTGGCAGAGAAGCAAATGATTTCTTTAGTCCTTAATCTTGTGGTCAAATCTTCCCATGTACCCAAATGTTCTCTATCTGTAAGGAAGGTGCTGAATGGGTGGTCCTGAGTAACCCATTCCCACACATCTCCCCTTGTCCAACCCCTTAAAAATTCTCATGAGTGTTCTATCAGGATAGTAGGCAAAACTGTCAACAGCTCCATGACTGGTCTTCTTAATTAAGCCTAAAGTCCTTTTTCAGAAATGAGAACTATACATTGTGGGGGTGGGGAGGTGGTATGTTTGTGTTCAAACCAAGAAAAGGAGATGCCTCAGGTTACCATTCTTCCTAAATGACCACTGTAAATAGATGGAACAAAACAGTGACCTTCCTATTTGAAATACAGATTTTCTTTTGAAGTTCAATGTACTAAAAGAAGATTGCAGTAGTATTCTTGTTCTAAAAACACAGTTTAAAGTCCTAACTGGGACTTGAACATCTATGCTCCCGCATGAGCAAAAGCACAAGTCCTAGAATTTCCTGCTACAGGGGAGTCCTGTAGTACCCTCAGGAAGGTGGTGGGGGTGCCCACATACTTCAGCTAGGAAAATGGAAGCACCAAACTGAGTATGAGCAAATCAAAAGAAGAGCTCCAATGCAACAACTTTTTAACATTTTAAATGGTAGGTTGTGTGATTTGTAAGACCACATTCAGAAAGTACAGAGTAACCACAGTGTTTTCATCAAAACCTTTTGCCATGTATCTGCTCCCGTCTTTGACATGTTCTTCTTTTAAAAAACACTGTATGCTGGGGCATCAGAAAGTTCACTTTAAGACATTAGCCTGAATTTGAAAGCCCTGAAAGGGTCTTACTGCTTCTTAAATGAAATTTTGCCTCTGTGTTTGATTCCGTGTGACACAAAGAATCACTTAACAATGGGAGTTAATCAGTTGGCTGACAATCTCATCTTTGGCTCCAACTTAATTTATATAGTTAAGTGGTAAACACAAACACAGAGGTCAGTCTACCACTTCTACCAGCTGTTATGATGAAAGATTTGTTGATTAAAAGAAATAATTGATGTTAAACCACTAGGAAATTTCAGTCCTAATTTTCACTATTAATAGTATTACTCTTTTTTTTTTCTTCTTCTTCTTTCACAGGAGGTGCTCAGTCCTGGCCTATTATAAGGAAGAGAAATATAAAGGAAATTTAGTGTGCTTCCTTCTCCTTCCATGAAGACTGTTTGCATTGTTTCCTTTGCTTCTTAAAAGAGACTCCACCCATCCCAGTAGAACGTGACTGAAACAGAATTTCTGAGAAAGCAGCTAGAAGTAGAAGAAGAAATAGCTATTTCACAGCAGGTAATCACACCCCAGGATGTAGCTACTGTACAGAGTTTATACTTGGATAATCCTGGATGGGAATAAAGGTAGGGGGTAACTGCCTGGAAAACCCATTACTACACAGGTCTTAGCATCATGAATGGCTTTCTTCATGAGGATCTGAAGTTACTATCTCTGACCACATTGCACAGAAGAGCCAATAAGAATTTCAAAGAGGGCAGTTTCCACTGAGGGACTTAAGCAACACAAAGGAGCCACCACACCGAAACTATCAGAGAAAAAAAAAATTTAGGAAGCCATGTGTCTTACATAGTAATGGGAAGCTGAATTGTTTCTCGCCCCCACTTTAATGAGCTTGCCCACCATGCTGACCCACAGCTGGAATGTTCATTGGCAGCAGCAAGCCTGATCTGGAGGTGTGTGCGGCATAGAATTTCTTGAATAAACAGTGAAGAATATTTCCAAGGACTAAAGAGTTTTAAAGTCCCAGTCCCTCACCAAGAAAGTAGCATATATGCATTGGACTGTCACCCACGTAAATTTACTTAACGTCATTCAATAAGGTAGGAAAAAAATATTAAGCTATTTTATTCATGCCTAAAATTATAAAGGCTGATTAACGCCTAGAAGTGGAGAAGGGAACAATACATAATATATCCACATAAATCTATAATTCTCCAGCCCACGGGGAAACTTGAATCATTCTAGCTTAAAATTTAAAGACAAATAAATGCACTGTTAAAACATGTTGTGAGACTGAAAATAAGAAAAACTGGATCAAGGTATTAAACCATACAGTATGAAATGTAACAAAATAGGTACAGAAAAGAAGAAAGGTGAGCAGGAAATGGAATTTTCCATTTATACCAACTTGACATATGAGTTGTACAATTTTTCCCCTAAAGTAAGTAAACTATTCCTTTCTTTCCAGAAATACCTTTTAAACATTATTTAAAATTAATATTAAAGAGTTATTAATAATGAAACAAATGCTTGGCTTTACTGAGATTAAAGAATTCAAGATGTGTATAGCCTATTAGTCTAGGAGAATAAAAGCATAAATGCTTTTTATTATACATTTCTGTACTTTTATGATCATTTGTCAAAGAAGACAGAAAACACTGGCATATATATCATATGTAGTTATAACAAATTATATTTCTGAGTCAGTTTCTTTGAATATTAACAAGTTAGAAATTTGATAATCTTCATGACTAGTTGAATCTGATATAGATTATAATTTAAAATATTTTTGATTATTTAATTATATTTAACATTTTTAAATAAAATGGACTTTAACAGGATAGTTGTAGATTTATATTCTAGAGACACTCAAGGTAAATAAATTATGTGAGTGTGTTTGCTTATAGATAGCAATGAATTCCTGGCATGCTCCTCTCTGAAAATGAAACATTGAAATTTGTTATCGATGATTTCATTTCCACATCTGTTCTTAAGGCACTTCAGTATTCTGGCCTAATTATTTTCTATCGTTTCTTACTCTGTTGTAGTAACAGGAGCTACCTGATATAAAGACCTCAACACTGCTGACCATGATCAGCCCAGCCTGGAGCCTCTTCCTCATCGGGACTAAAATTGGGCTGTTCTTCCAAGTGGCACCTCTGGCAGTTATGGCTAAATCTTGCCCATCTGTGTGTCGCTGTGACGCGGGTTTCATTTACTGTAACGATCGCTCTCTGACATCCATTCCAGCGGGAATTCCGGAGGATGCTACAACACTCTACCTTCAGAACAACCAAATAAACAATGTTGGGATTCCTTCAGATTTGAAAAACTTGCTGAAAGTACAAAGAATATACCTATACCACAACAGTTTAGATGAATTTCCTACCAACCTTCCAAAGTATGTGAAAGAGTTGCATTTGCAAGAGAATAACATCAGAACTATCACGTACGATTCCCTTTCGAAAATCCCGTACCTGGAAGAGCTACACTTGGATGATAACTCAGTTTCTGCTGTTAGCATTGAAGAAGGAGCATTTCGAGACAGCAACTATCTGCGACTGCTTTTCCTGTCCCGCAACCACCTTAGCACAATCCCCGGCGGCTTGCCCAGGACTATCGAAGAGTTACGCCTGGATGACAATCGCATATCAACTATCTCTTCACCGTCACTTCATGGTCTCACAAGCCTGAAACGCCTGGTTTTAGATGGAAACTTGTTGAACAACCACGGTTTGGGTGACAAAGTTTTCTTCAACTTGGTAAACTTAACAGAACTGTCCCTGGTGCGGAATTCCTTGACAGCCGCACCAGTCAACCTCCCGGGCACAAGCCTGAGGAAGCTTTACCTTCAAGACAACCATATCAACCGGGTACCCCCAAATGCTTTTTCTTATTTAAGGCAGCTGTATCGACTCGATATGTCCAATAATAACCTAAGCAATTTACCTCAGGGTATCTTTGATGATTTGGACAATATAACCCAACTGATTCTTCGCAACAACCCCTGGTATTGTGGGTGCAAGATGAAATGGGTACGAGACTGGTTACAGTCGCTACCTGTAAAGGTCAATGTGCGCGGGCTCATGTGCCAAGCCCCAGAAAAGGTTCGTGGGATGGCTATCAAGGACCTCAGTGCGGAACTGTTTGATTGTAAAGATAGTGGGATTGTGAGCACCATTCAGATAGCCACTGCACTACCTAACACAGCTTATCCTGCTCAAGGACAGTGGCCAGCTCCTGTGACCAAACAACCAGATATTAAGAACCCCAAGCTCATTAAGGATCAGAGAACTACAGGCAGCCCCTCACGAAAAACAATTTTAATTACTGTGAAGTCTGTCACCTCTGACACAATCCATATCTCCTGGAGACTTGCTCTGCCTATGACTGCTCTACGACTCAGCTGGCTTAAACTGGGCCACAGCCCAGCGTTTGGATCTATAACAGAAACAATAGTAACAGGAGAACGCAGTGAATACTTGGTCACAGCCCTAGAACCTGACTCGCCCTATAGAGTATGCATGGTTCCCATGGAAACCAGTAACCTTTACCTGTTTGATGAAACTCCTGTCTGTATTGAGACTGAAACGGCCCCTCTTCGAATGTACAACCCCACAACCACCCTCAATCGAGAGCAAGAGAAAGAACCTTACAAAAATCCTAATTTACCTTTGGCAGCCATCATTGGTGGCGCTGTGGCCCTGGTAACCATCGCCCTCCTTGCTTTGGTGTGTTGGTATGTACATAGGAATGGGTCGCTGTTCTCGCGGAACTGTGCGTACAGCAAAGGGAGGAGAAGAAAGGACGACTATGCAGAAGCTGGCACTAAGAAGGACAACTCCATCCTGGAAATCAGGGAAACTTCTTTTCAGATGCTACCCATAAGCAATGAACCCATCTCCAAGGAGGAGTTTGTTATACACACCATATTTCCTCCTAACGGGATGAATCTATACAAAAACAACCACAGTGAGAGCAGTAGTAACCGAAGCTACAGAGACAGTGGGATTCCAGACTCAGACCACTCACACTCATGATGCAGGAGGTCCCATGCCAGACTGCTTCAGGGTTTTTAAACCTAAGAAAGGTGATGGTAGGAACTCCCTTCTACTGCAAAACACTGGAAAAGAGACTGAGAAAAGCAATGTACTGTACATTTGCCATATAATTTATATTTAAGAACTTTTTATTAAAAGTTTCAGATTTCAGGTTGCTGCTGCGGTTGATGTAGTGGAGATGCCTGAACACAATTCTATATTTTAGTATTTTTTAGTAATTTGTACTGTATTTTCCTTGCAGATATTGAAGTTATAAACCATTTACTTTGTGTTCTACTGAGTAAGATGACTTGTTGACTGTGAAAGTGAATTTTCTTGCTGTGTTGAACAATCAGGACTGCGTTCACATGAGATCCTTGTAGTATAAGCACAGGCCGTTTTTCACTTTGGTATTAATACAATGTAAAAAAGAAACCTGGCTGAATGAGAAAATAAATTTCAAAAACTAGTTATGAAATAATGTTCCAATGATTAAATTTGTATTATCCCAGTGGTATTCAATAAATCAAAATATGTGACATAATGGGCAATATCAAACTTGCTGCACATCTCATTTTACCCTAGGCAAATTAAATATCCTTAGGAAAGTTAAGCATATTTTCTGAACTGAATACGTCAGCTGGCATAACAACAGTGTGAAGTCAGCTGTTAAAGCCACTGTCAGCAGAGCTTCAAGAATAAAGGACTTCACAAGAACAATGATATAAGTGCAGGGTGGGTGTATACTAAAAAACCATGACAACTTAGACCTGTGTAGTGTAATCAATACATATACTAGAATTGCATCTTGATTTTTGCCTGTACCATCCGGCCTCTTGAAAAATGAATCTTAAACACAAAATTGTTAGTGTTTATGATGTTTTTATTACAAAGGATGTCTAAGAAAAACTCTGCATAGTTAAGAAGGTAGTGTAACCATCAGTAATTCCTCTCAGCGATCCAGAGAAACTAGGACTTTAAGTAAGTGAGAATTTCAAAGAAAAATAAACACTAGAAATCAAATTTAGATCTGGCTTATATGAGATGCTTTAACACTGTACATAAATACTCAGTTTCCTTTCCCAGTGGTGGAGAATACTGCCCATTACTGTCACAGTTTTCCAGATATTACATAATGGACTTGTAATGTAACATTTCTTTACAGCTTCCTACTGAATTGTGAGCTATTACTTGTTTAAAAACCATACCACTTTTTGTTGCCATGATTTTTTTTTCAACAACAACAACAAACCAAAGTGCATTGTCCGCCCTTTGGCCAGTCTTGTATGTGCCTTGATCAAACGCTACATGTATTCAGCTTTGGAAACTCGACAAATTTTTCATACTTCCTTAAATATGAAAAATTATGGTCTTATTGCTGAATAAAACTTAAGAAAAACATACAAAATAATTGTGCTTGCTTTTGGGACTATGTTACTATCACTGAAAGTAGGAAATTGCCAGCACATTAGTCCTAAACACCTCCATGTATTTTTCTAGGCATAAAAATAAAAGTTGGGTACAAATAAAAGAAATAGCAGGATCTTGAGGTTGTGTATCATTTTTACTTCAAAGAGTCAGTGTTTTGTGGATAAATACATTTTTTTGTTCCATTATACATTCAGTAGATGAAGAACTCAAGAATGTTTCCAATGCCTGTTTCCTTTATGAGCACTGTTGACACTGTCTGGGCTGATACTTTTTAAAGGTGGTCTTGCAAAAGCTGATTTCTCTTTTACATATATATCCTTTTGAGAGAGTGAGTTGGCATCAAAAGATCTGAAATCTGTTATCCACCCTTTCATAGGTATATAGTCAAACCAAACAGCCTTGTGGCTCGCCTCTGTCCACACGCGTAGAGTGGGGTACTGGAACAAGCACGGGGTCATTGTGAGGTTCAGAGGAGCCAATGTGACGAGAGCGGCAAGATTCCTGCATTCGCTCCTGCTGTTCTGGTCAAGGAAATCTTCAGTATTCCCAAAGGTTTGCTAGATACCACTGCTCCCGGTTGATCTACAAACAACTCTGGAACCTTTATTCTTACTCGACATCTTCAAATTGTTACCCAACAATTTATCTTTTGACTTCCTGCTATAGAGGATGCTCATTTTCTATGAATGGCTGGAAAGTATATTTAACACTAAATATGGGGAACATTTTCTAAAGGAAGTTTGACTTAGCTTCTCAAAGTTTTGAAGGGTTCAACTACAGTTCTGCTGAAGTCAGAGAAAGAACTAGGTAGTTTATAAAGTCCCAATAAACCTATGGCTTATAAAAAGTGAAAAAATGGATTATATCAACTATTTTCCAATTAATAAAACTTAGATAAGCACAGAAAATTTTATGTACATTTTAGTACACTCTTTTTTGTTATTGTTGTTGTTTTTGAGACAGGGTTTCTCTGTGCAGTTTTGGTGCCTATTGTGGATCTTACTCTGTAGACCAGGGTGGCTCTGCTTCCCAACTGCTGGGATTAAAGGTGTGTGCCACCACCACCTGACAATATACCCCTTCTTATTATTTCATCTAAAATAAATCCAAACATGTTCTACATTAAAAAATGCACAGCACCAAGTAGTTAAAAGTTTATTATTTACTTAGCTTCAGCCTCCACTTTCAAAGGCAAGAGATTAACAAATTATGCATGCACTTCTAAAAGCCCTGTATGAAATGTCCACCCCGTTTTTTGCTAGTAAAACTAAGTTCTGAGTCAAGTACTAGTAAAATAATAGGAACAAAATAATTTCAATCGTGAATACATAGACTATATAGATCTAACAAGAACATAACTTAGCTAGAAAAAATTATAAAGAAAAAATCACTCCCTTGTCAAATATTTGACAAAAAAATCAGAAATTATTTTAGATGCAATAACTTATAACTGCATGAAATTACTGTACCAACTCTGGCTCCCCATTAAACACAACATTGCCTGTCAGCAGGCTGACTTATTAAAAGTATTCTCCTGGCTCAGGAAAACTAGTAAAAAACAATGCTCTCCTAACCACAGTTTCTGACTGAAGCACATTTTATGGCTTGATGCAGCAAGACAGTTCCATGAGGAATCCCTATAGATCTGTTGATGCTCTAAAGCTCCTTAGAGGGTGGGTGTTGAAGGAATCCATCTACTGCTGAATTATTTGAATAGGAGCTCATCTGTTGTTGAAAACGATAGTGATGTTCAATATTCCTTTCTCCTAAGCAAGATAGTAAATGCTTATTTAGCACCATCTTTAAATTGCAACTACTGTACCTTTTGGATGGAGATTTATGGTTCAATTAGAAAAAGAAAAGTAACTCATGTTTGACCACTTTAAGAATGTAAAAGTATTCTATAACCTAAAGCCTTTTATTGAGTAGCTTCTATATTATAAACAAAGACTGCTGTCAAGTGTGCTGCTTATAGATTAAAAGACACATAATGTAAAGGTTTATTATTTTTCAATATATAGAAAGAAAACAACTATATATTTTGAAGAGATCAGATAAGGCCTCTTGAAGAAGGTAAAACTAGGGCTCGGGATTGAAGGAATGTAACATGAAAGCAAGAAAAGTGTATGTTTGCCATGGAAAGTGATGAACAAAACCACAGAGATGAAACAGTCAAGAGCCCTGAACCTAGACATGGGTCAGAATCAAGTGGGAGTGATTTTATTAAGACAACCATGCCTCAGGGCAGACTGAGTGAATTAAGATCTCTCAGGTGAAGATGGGTGTGGGTGAGGACTGCAGTCACTGATTTAGGAGGTATTTGGAGAAAAGCTAACGGTGTAGAGAAAATACACTCTGAAGAAGGTCAACTGAAAGTCTGGATTTTGGTTGTTGCTTTCTGCTCATTAGGTGGTTAGTTTATTATGCCAGGCTTTGTGGGGTAGGTGTTGAATTCCAAGTTATGACATCTGCCCTGATGGTTTGGGGCCATGGTTTTTAAGCAAGCATGTAAAAAGTCAATGCACTTGAAGAACATTTGGTGGAAATAGAGGCTATTGTAGATGAGTAGCAAAAAACGAGGAGCAGACACATTGGTACAATAGTGCTGGAGCAGGGTGAAAACAGAGGTCTAATAAGAAAGACAACAGAGTACAATGCTGTAAAGGACAGACTGTTCAGCGCAAGTCAGTGAAATGTTGGCAAGACAGTTCGGGAAGATGAAAGACAATGTTGGTGATGAGAGTTTCAGGACTTTTGTGTGAATGGTTCATTATGCACAGCACAGATTTGTTTTCTGATTATTAATATTGTTCTCTTTAACCCTCAAGAGCAGCTCAGATGATCAATTAAAATCACCTTAAGTTCAAAGTATTTTTATGTTAGTGCTCTGGTAATATCTATAAGAAGAAAGACAGTAAGGTCAAGAGGCAAATGGTCAGCATTGGGAAAAGGAGCCTATTTAAAAGGAGGTTGCTATTAAAGTTTAGAGGGTAGATGAGACAGCCCACAGGAAGGCAGCAGAGATGCCAGAGACGGAACAAAAAAACATCTTTTCTGTAAGGATGGAAAAGAAAAGATAATTAAGCCAAAGAGTAAACAAAAGAAAAAAGGGAAGCTAGGAAAGTGGCAGTGACTAAGAATACTAATTTTGCAAGCACGAGCACCTGAGTTCAAATCTCTCGTGCCCATATAAAAAGCTTGGCATGGATGCAAGTGCCTGTAACTGAAGCCCTGGGACAGACTCGTAAATTCCAGATCCCAAGAGCTGGCTGGCTAGCCAGCCTAGTCAAAGTGACAAGCTTCTGCTTCGGTGAGAGGCCCTTTTTAAAGGACCAAGGCTGAGCAGTGATAGAGGAAGGCATCTGACACCTTCCTCTGGCCTCTACATCCCAGTGCACAGGGACAAGCACTTGCACATTCACTAGCATGAACAATACACATGTACAAACACAACTCACATACACACAGGAGAAAGAAAGAAGGGGAAAGAAAGAAGAAAGGTTACAGAGGAGAAATATAACCATGGAAAGAAAACATGAAGTCAAGGAACTAGAATTATTTTAAAGAGGATGTAAATAATGTAGCTGTGCCATTAGATATTAGAAGATAGAACCGAATATGGGAAAAGAGCCCGCCCCATCCCCCCCAGTACCAAAGCAATATTTGCAGAGTAAATAGCCCACAGGCTTCTAGCGTATTAAGTTAATGAGAGATGAAGAAAATAAAAACAATGATTAGGATAATGCTTCTAAATAGCTAGGAGTAAGGGTTTTGGTAGGTCAGTGGGAGGGCAAGGTGGATTTTTTTTTAAGGGAACCAAATGCCAGTAAAGAGATTTGTTGAGCTCAGGGAGAGGGGACAGAGATGTAGAGATCAGAATTTACAGTGAGGACAAGCAAATAGAAAAGAAAATTGATAAGTTCAAGAGATGGGACCCAAGTCATGAATGTGACTTAGATCAAGGTACAAGGTCGTGATGGAGAAACTGCAATCTGGGGAAGAGTCTAACAAGGACAAGTCAGTCACTCAGAGGAAGGTGAAACACGGGTATAATGTTGAGATCTGGATCCAATCTGAAGATGAGGATATGTCCCAAAGATAAAGAGAATGGAGAAGGTGATGGAATTAGGTAAGGCATGGACAACAAAAGAACGAACAATGACAAAAACAGACCATTCAAGATTCTGGAGAAATTCTTTCACATAAGCTGCCTACATTCGATACTCTTAACTCCAGCCCTCTAGTGTCATTACACAGTGGTAGTGAGAGATGTGGCAAATAACAGAGGAGGTGTTATCCTCAGGGAACAGATGTCAATTAGTCAAGGCTGCAGAAAGAATGTTAAAAAAAATTTCAGTCACCTGGGAAACTAGACCACCTCCCCCCCCCCCCCCCCCCGAAAAAAAGATAAGATTGACATAGAACCAGTGGAAGCAGGCAGGAGAAAGGCTAGACAAGGAAATGGGCATGAACCAAGAAGGAGAGCTGGGCTGGGCACAGTGTCTGCGGCTGGGGATCAGTTACAAAGGAGAAGTCAGCAGCGACTCCTAAGCAGCGTGTGCATTCCCAACAGACGACCCAAAGAAGAAAGTTGATCTTGCTCTGTTTTGTGAACATGAGAACAGAACTAAATCCAACTGTATTCCCAACCCCACACAGAAGTATTTCTGCCCACAAGAACTTTCCTGGGCTTTCCCCTAAGGATCATGGGACTCTGGCTGAAGGTATGTGCAAGTCACAGATGTGCGCCCATTCCTTACTTTTATATTACACAGGCACAATGAGGTTGGAAATAAACTTTAGTGTTGCCAGAAGAGTTTTCCTTTTTTTCTTTTCTTCTCTTTCTTTTCTTCTTCCTCCCCCACCCGCACTAGAGGCTTCAGAAGGAAGCAAGCAGCCACAGGGGTGTGGAAATAGGGGATAATAGGATTTTACAGCCTGATTGTGTGCACACACAAAAGCAGTACTTGGTTTTCTATGCCAGTTGGCTAGAGGGGAGGGAAGACTGTCTAGACAATTACTCCCCGAAGTAATTACCCTGTTGAATGTATACTGGAGCTTGGGCAATTTCGACACTGCAAAGCTGAAGCCAGTTCCCATCACTGATCAAAGTTCTCATTTATATATCCTTGAGCTGGGGATAAGTGTTAAAATATACATCCAGGGAAGTCTGGGTAACACAAAAGTCTAGCAAAGGTCTCTTATTAAAGTGTCTTTTTATAAATATTAGTGATATCTTACACATAGATTGGGCATAAGCATTGTTTGATTATGTTTCTGCTGATGATGACAGCACCTTTTGCTAAGAATTCTGTCAAATATATTTTAATGCCTTATACAATAAATCTACACATAATTTTTGTTCTTGTTTTTCAGATGAGCAAACTCTGGCTTTAAAAAAGTTCTAGAAATATGTCTTCATTCAACATTAATGGGGATGTACTAAGTACCTCCTCAATAACTATGTCTAGGGCTGGGTACACAAAAACAAAAAAAACAAAAAAAAAACAAAAAAAAATGTAGATCTTCTACTAGGGGAAAGGGCAGAAATTCATATATTAAGCAAACGCCTAATGCATATAAAGTGAAAGTGTATGGAAGGTGCTTTGGAAATCACTATTATGAGTGAATGTGACTGGAGAATCTATATTGTATACTTGAGGAAAAGCCTAAGACTTAAGAGGAGAGGGAAGGAGAAGAGGGGAGGGGAGGGGAAGGGGAGAGACAGAGAGACAGACAGACAGACAGACAGACAGACAGACAGCAGGTGAATGGGAGGTAAATAGTATTCTGAGCACAGAAAACCTTTTAAAAACTTCATGTGGAGCATGAGCTTAGAGTGTTTAATGACTGAAAAAATGTCAGAGAAGTTCACAGTAAGTAAAACAGGAGATCAGCAAAGAAGCCTGAGAAAAGAGATTGGGACCTCATGCTGGTGCAAATGAAATCCTCTGAGGATTTGACAAGACAGCACAAGGAAGAGGAAGAAAGGAAGAGAAAAGAATGGGAGGAAAAAGAGGGGAGGACCAGAAGGAATAGAGGGAGGTGAGGAAGGAAAAAGGAATGGGAGGTGAGAATGAGAACAGGAGATGAGGAATCTAGGTGGGAGAGGAGGAAGAAGAGAGGGGAGGCAAATAAAGGTGGGGGGAGGAAGAAGGAAGGAAAAATACATGCATGGTGGTGAACAGAGAGGTGGGAAAAGATGTTCAGTATATATTCTAGTTATAGTGGAATCCTTATTACACTTCCATAATTAGTAGGTAAGAGAATAAGGATTTGTCTGGTCCTAAATCTTGAGCTCCTGACTACTCTCTTAAATAAACATGAGTAGAGACATTGCAATACCTTTAAAAGGGAGTTTGAGTTAAGGGAGGAAATGCTGTTACTGTTACTTGAAGTCAGTTTGAGGATTGTATCTTGAAACATTTGGTGGGCTAAGGTAAACCTCTCTCATACTTCATAGATCTCAGAGTGACGACTTTAGTCACTTGGTCTGCGGCTACAAACTACCTCAGTGTTTCCAATCACACTTGCCTTCTTTTAACTCGGACTTGGGAAGCAGACCTTAATGTCTGCATTCCCTGCAACAAAGCTCTCACATAACAAGAGCAGTGTCATTATCTGAAGCTTCCCCCAGGCTTAGTGTTAAAAACCAGACATAGCAACTGTAAGAGCACTATTGCTGAAAACAAAAATGAAGAATGCCAATTATTCCATAATGTTTTTGAAATTTGAATTACTGAAATGCCTTATCCAGAGACTATTTTCTAGACATATATAGAGATAGGAAATATTAGAGACTGACATTTGCTTCACACCGTTACAACATGTCATAGAACCTCAAGCTAGAAGACATTTCACCAATGGTAGTAATATAAATCAACTACCAAATTTTTAAGATGTTTTTGTGGAAAGTATGGGAAAATGTATTTAAATTATAACTACTGGATTTTTGAAAGGTACATATTAGAAAAAAAGTATATAATCTATGGTTTACAGCATGTATCTAACTACTGAGCTAACTAGAAGTTCATAGTACTTACAACATGAGTTAAACGCTACCCTATTGTTATTTTCTAAAGGATGAATGAACTTCACACTTGGCCTAAGTCAACAGGTGGAAGAATGAAGGGGATGAATGAACTTAACTTGCCTAATAGTAACATCTGAGACAACTTTTAGGAAATTTCTTTTTAAAATGTAAACTATTCTATAGTTGCCACCAGAATTAATGAAGACCATTTACTAAATATCTCACATGCATTGCTTGCTTCATTCTTACTTCACAAAAGAAACTAAGTTCAATTGCATGATGTAACCTCCAATATCACATTCCATATACAGTAAAATTAAAATTTCCAGCAAACAAGTTGATTCTAAATGCAGGCATCCCAACTTGATGCTTCTTGTCTTTTTCCCCCTCTGCTGCTCTCTCCCTGGTAACATGCTGCATAAATTTACACTTATCCCAAGTGTGTACAACAACACACCTAGCATTCCAATAAGTCATATGAACACTTGATATTGGAGACGATGAGTAACAGCATTGTTTTGTCTAATTAGACAGACCTGAGTTCACATCCAGTTTCTGCCATTTACTTGGGATATGGCTTTGTGCACTTTGGCCAACCTCTCTAAGCCACAGTTTTAACTTCTAGGAAACTGGATAATAATCATGTCTCTCTAAGTGTTAGGAATAATTTATATACTTTAAGCAGAACATTTAACTCATTCTTGGATCGTAATAAGCGCTCAATGAATTTTATTCTACCTTTGATGATATAGGGATATTTCCCCGGGTCCAAACAGATATTGGAATATAGGGTGATAAAAAGGGAAAGTAGAGAAAAAAGACTAACAGACTACACTCTGTCCTGCCCCCACACCATCCAATGATTTTACAGAGTCAACTGCTAGCAGTGGCATCTGCCCCTCTCTTCCCCCAACACGGGCTTCTGCGCACTGTACAACTTCCGATAAAAGCATGAGTGGGAATGTCAAAAAGGAGAAGGAGTAATGATTTCTTTCTACAGATTCACTACTGGAAAACTTTTAGAATGGTAAAACAAACAAAACAAAAAACATTCTTTGCTTTTTGTGAAATCTGGGTATTTCTGTTGTTGCTAAGAAAAGAAAACCTATGTAGATGGCTACTTGTTAAACCAAAGCCACAGAGTTAATATGCCAGAGACAGTATTTCAGAGGAATTATCTCCTGCTGCTAGGATTAGTTTTATTGGGAGTGAAAGAATATTAACAGTCAGGTACATGTTTCACTGACTCTAGTCTTCGGTTTAAGTTCAACAGCAAACTGGTGTTCTCTTCCAGTTGTGAACCCCCATCAACATGTCCTTGGCATCAGGGTAGTGGTGGTGGTAAAGGATATAATCTCTTGTTTTATGCTCATGTTCATCTGTTGCTGGTCTAACCAGAAGACTTTAGTTAGCATTTTTCTCCAAAAATGAAAAAAGTTCCTCCAAACTGGGAATGTAGCTTAGTGTTTAGAGTGCTTGTCTAAGATGAGGCCCTGATCTATTTCAACCCTGAAAACAACGAATCTCTAGGAATGTTAACATTTTTTTTAAAGTTCAGGCCTAAGAAAGAAAACTAGGTTTCAACATTTATTAGAGTACAATAATCTTACCTAGGAGAAATGCATTAGTTCACAAGCACATTAAGCATTTTCACCTCTGCAGAGAAATTTTACATTCTCATCTCTAGTTTCTCCTTTCCTTAGAAGTCCCAGACCTAGAGGAAGCAGGAGGGCCAGTAAACCAACTAACCCTTCACCTGCATTTGGGGCCAAGTTGGAAGGAAATGGAGAGACAGTTCCAACTATGTTGCAAGTAAATATGTGAGAGTAAATTGATAAAGCATTTTTAAATTAAAGGAAAAAACTGTGACAAAGCATATGTAGAATATGTAATGCATGAACAAAACAAAGCATAACCTCTCACTAAAAGATCAGAAAATGCATACATATTCAACAACTATGCTACCCTTAAAGATAAAGAAATACAGGATGAAAAATTCTCCACAAGTATGTTAATCCTTTTCTTTCTCCCTTTCAGCTGGCCCATGGCAGATAACAGAGTGACCAATTTATTCCTTCAAAATATTTCTGGGACAATGAATTCTGTAGTCTATTTTAGATTGACTTGTAAAATTCAGTGTAGATAGTACAGTGTTTTAAAATAGATTTTAAATGTAGACACTACAGTATGACACAGCTGCCTTCCAGAAGATCCCTTTGCAGGACTGCTCATATTGTGTAAAACACAGGAGGACAGATATCAGAAAATGCACTGCCACTTACCAGCAGGACAAGTTGGAGAAACAACTTAACACTTACGAATCCACCTCTTTTCATCTTAGTGTATAATATTGGCAAATGAGTTAAAATTACACTAAGCACTTGGCATGGTCCCAACAACTGTGTGGTATATTGGTGGCTATATGCAACACATTGCAGAGATTCATTCTGCTGATTCTGAAAACTGATTTCTTAGGTTCAAATCCAGTATTTTTCACTTGTTAACTATTATCTATATTAATGTTAGTAAATATGTAAAACACATTAAGATAATGTTTTGAACATAGCAAATGCTCAAAATATTCATTTTGATGTCACTTTACTTGAGGTCTCATTACAAGGTGAACTTATTTACATCAGAGCAATTTTCTTTTCTGCTCCAATTGTTTGTTATTTGTTTGAGACAGTGTCTCACTATATTGCCCTGGCTGGCCTGGAAACACTGCTAAGTAAACTAGGCTGACCTCAAACTCAAAATTGATGGGTGATACCACTCTGTATGCTGTGAATGTGTTGCTCTGAATGGTTGATAAATAAAATGGTGATTGGCCAGTAGCAAGGCAGGAAGTATAGAAGGGATAAGCAGACAAGGAGAATTCTGGGAAGAGCAAGCTGAGTCAGGAGTCGCCAGCCAGACACAGAGGAAGCAAGATGTGAAGGCAGAACTGAGAAAAGGTATCAAGCCCCGTGGCTAAACATAAACAAGAATTGTGGGTTAATATAAGTGTAAGAGCGAGTCAGTAATAAGCTTGAGCTAATGGACATACAGTTCATAAATAATATAAGCCTCTGTGTGTTTACTTGGGTCCGAGTGTCTGCAGGACTGGCAGGTGAGAGAGATTTGTTCTGACCACAGGCCAGGCAGGACACAGGAAAATTCTCAGCTACATAAACTCACAGAGATCTGCCTACCTCTGTTACTTGTCTCCTGAATGTTGGTATTAAATATAGGAGCCACCACACCCAGCTGCTTCTGCTGTTTGTTTGTTTGTTGATACAGGGTCTCTCTATGGTGCTCTGGCTCTCCTGGAACTCAAATGTAGACCAAGCTGACCTGAAACTCACAGAGATCTCTTTGCCTCTGCCTCTGCCTCTGCCCCTGCCCCTGCCCCTGCCCCTGCCTCTGCCTCTGCCTCTAAAATTCTGGGATTAAAGATGGCCACCAGCATGCCCAGCCTTCTGCTTTTTTATTTTAGCAGCATTAGAAACAAATAAATATTATCAACTCAATACATCCATGAATCTTTTCTATACAGCAAAATTCCATAACAAATCATCAGGCTCTACATGTCACCTCATTGGTTTCAAGTTTCCTAGGCTTACCTGGTGATACAAATTATTCAGAGATTGTGACCTAGCAAGTCCTGGGTGGGGCCTTGATCTTTGTGCATATTCAGCTTCCCAGTGACTCCTGCAGGTAGGCAGGCTTAGAATTCCTCAGCAAGCTGAAGCTTTGTCCAACTAGAGATCCAGGGAAAACCTAGTGATCATATCCACCTAAAAGAATGGTTCTTATAGACATTTATGTTATGTATACAGGAATGTCAAAATGATTTTTTAGTCACAAATATGTTACTATTTCTCAGTCCAAATAACTGAGAGACAACTGAGCTTATGTTAAAATGTAAGTCATGTAACAGCATGTGAAAGTTAATTGAAGAACAATCTTCTTAGATATAAAAATCATGGGAAAGATGAGAGTGACCAGCAGAAGCATGAGCACCATTAGCAAAGGCACACATAATTATGTTACTAGGCCAGAGGACATCAGGGTATAGTGACAAGGGTGGCCAGGAATTTTGGTTCTTTGAAAGGTGTATTGTAGTTACTTATAATGCTACTGTCATGACTAAGTGGCTAAAAAATGTTTAAGAATATTCAAATAACAAATTGATTACAAAAATAATTAAAAGGGTACAACCATTCTTTTTTCTTTATCTTTTTGAACATTAGTATTGAAAAAGAAAACACAGTTTGTGTAAAATTATCACATATGTGAACTTGAATTTTTGAAAATAAAAGATAAAAAGAAACAAGATTCTGTTCTTTCACAACCCCAAATCTATACCCAAAACATACCCTATACATGAATAACCTATACTCCAAAACATATCCCATAAATGAACAACCCATATCCCAAAACATACCTCTTACATGAACAACTTATACCCTAAAACATACTCCTAAAACATGAACAAACTATATACATGAGACACCTAAAATCTAGCAGAACACACACACAAAAAGAAATTTGAGTGCAGTGAAACGAAAAACAGTATCCACTGAATGAAACATGCATACTAACTACAGCACAGCAAATGTACATTTTTTTTTCAGTATAGATAATTAGGAATTTCATGAGCTAGTGAATCAAGAAGTCTACCTGTTTTTGTTGACATATATCTTTGGATCTTAAGCTGTAATACATACATACATACATACATACATACATACATACATACATACATAGTACAGTGAAATCATTAGGTAAAACAAGGAAATAATTAGCCAGTCCTTGGCAATTTTTAGGTAGAGAGTTACTTGTAGCATGAATCTTAAAAGTTCTTTTTAATAAAATCAAAGCTGAGCCAGGTATTTGGGTGAAGCTGGAAGATCAGAGAAGCAGAACAAGCCACAGCTACCTCACCTTGCCAGATCCTCAGCTGGTCTTGTTTCCTCAGACTGGAAGCCTCTTAGTCTTCATCCAGAATGGGTCTCAGCTGAACTGCTGCTCAAAAGCCTGAATGCTTAACCAGGCCAAATGCTTAACAAGGCCAAATGCTTCTAGTTCCTGGTCCTCGCACCTTATATATCTTTCTGCCTTCTACCATCACTCCCTGGGATTAAAAGCTCGCTTTCTGGGATTAAAGGCATGAGTCACCATGCTTGGCTGTATCCTTGAACACATGGATTTCTGCCTAGCTCTGCCTCCCAAGTGCTGGGATTAAAGGTGTGTGCTATGACTGCCTATCCTCTATGTTTAATATTGTGGCTGTTCTGTCTCTGACCCCAGATAAGTTTATTAGGGTGCACAATATTTCTGGGAACACAATACCACCATAGTTACTAGCTGTATACATAAACTCTATTGGAATAAATAGAGTTTAATGAGTCATGATAGACACTCAACATTTCAGGTTCTTGGGCAAAAGTGCTAAATAAGTCATTTAATAGGTATTACCTAAAATATTGCCCAGAAAACAAGCACAAAGTATGAGCATTTTCATTTACCCACTGCCCCAAGTGTTAGAAAAATGAAGGGGCACTTGGAGCTAATATAACTATTCCTAACAGATTATTAGCACAGTAATAGGTTCACTTTTTTCAGTATATTTTTCTTACTTCAAAATTTTCCTAATAAAAATACTGTATTCATTTTATGACTAAGGAAATCATTCCTTTCTTTAAGGAAATTACTTGAGGCTTCATTTTTTTTTTAATAGTCCAGCAAGGCCACACAGAAACTTACCTTAAAGAAGCAACAACTATGGTCTCCATCAAAGAAAGTTTGTTTTAGATCCTCTTCATTTTGCTCAATAAAAAAAAAAATAATAATTCAAGAACAAAATAAGAGAATGGCTGAAGTTCCAAGTGCTACTTCTAAATGGAGGTCTTGAGAAAGATGCTATAGAAGAGTACTATGAGGAAAATAAGGGCACTGGCAGTTCAGGGGCAGTGCTGGCAGAATGCTAGTTCAAGGCTGACAAATGTAGAATGTGAGAAAGAGCCATTGGGTGGACACTGAGATGAGAGGCCGGACTTTTATTACTCATACCCTACCTTTTTCTTTCCTATTCTTTCTTTTCTTTTGGTTTTTTGTTTGTTTTTTTGTTTTTGTTTTGTTTTTTGTTTTTGTTTTAGGTACATTTCTACAAACCAAGACACAGGCTATTTCCAGTGATAACTCTATGGATTTAAAATGGGAAAACTCTACACACATATACACACACACATACATACATACATACACACACACAGACAGACAGACACACACACACACACACACACACACACACACACACCACAATTTGTAGAGATGTATGCAGCTTTCTGTATAGCCGTTTTTTTAGAGCAAATCTACAAGTGATTTGCTAAAGTGAACCTAACATTTATGAGATAGGGATAGTCATTTCTCTTTGAGACTTCTTTCATATTTTCTTGAGTACTATGATGATATGATCAGCATATCTTTCCTTATTTAATACTGTTACAGAATACAGAAGCCAAGCAACTCACCAAGTCTTGAAAACTAATGACTGTGTTACAGAATGGCATTTCTCAAAGTGAGTTCAATACAAAGTCAGAAGATGGAAACCATTTTAACCCCCAATGCCTTGATCTGTTTAAAATCTAGACTCCACTGCTCACCAAGTCTTCAGCTGATACACTCTAAAAAATTGATGCCGTAATTCGGCAATGCCTAATGACAGAGCTTACTGAGGCTCCCAAACTAATATCTGTTTACTTAGGGTTGACATGACACAGAGACAACTTAGACAGGCAGTAACACAAATGACATCACTATGTTCCAACCTAGAAGTTTTTATTACAGCCAGTTTTGCTCTGGGCAAGCTGCTGCAGCCATCACATTGTGCTAGTAGACAGGAATTTTCTCTGAGCACTATATAGCACTTGGACTGCTCCTCACAATACACAGAATGACTCCAATCACCATAGAGCTAGAAAAGCTACTTGGAACACAGTTTTTCTGTCTGATTTGTTGTGACTGTTTATCTTCCAGATGAATACTGTCAACTTCAGTGTGCAGAAAAATCACCCACCCTACTTTATCACCCAGTATAATCACTGTTCTTCCGTCATCAGTGTTGTTCTTTGAGATTATAACTGAATATCTACAAAAGAAAAAATTAGAAATGGATGAAAATGATGAAATAATATACCAAAATGAATAAAAAGAAACACCAGAAATAGAATGAAGACAAATCCCTGCTTTTTGTTTTTTAAAGAGTTTTTATGGTTGTTTTTTTGAGACAGGGTTTCTTTGTGTAGCCCAGGCTATTCTGGAACTGCTCTGTAGACCAGGCTGATGTCAAACTCACAGAATTTCGCCTGCCTCTGTCTCCTGAGTGCTGGAATTAAAGGTGTAGGCCACCATGCCAGGCTCCTGGGGTTTTATAGAGTCTTTTTGGTTGCTGTTTGGCTTGGGTTTTTATGTCCCAAACTTCAGAAACCACTGGTAATGCAAAAGGTTCTGAATACATGGTAAAACAGGGATACATGAAGTGCTTTCTGGAAGGTGGAAAGTCCTAGTTCTCATCCCACTTTACTATTTTATGAGATTTGGACACAGTTAAAGTTCATAGTTTGACAATCCTTATGCTAGACTTGTGTATAAGACATAATTTCTTGAGCCAGTGAATGATAGGATACTTACCAAAGTTTTATTTGAAAAATACCTGAATAAAGTTCATAACATCTAGAAAGGATTCATACACTCACATATGAGAAAAAGTAATGAGTGATTATCATATTCTAGATAGCAAATCTTGGGGAATACATAAATGAAAAATAATGTGATTTCAAAAAGCTAATGACTTCATAAAATGAAAAGAAAAAATGTTTCAAAAATTATATAATAGAGGGAAATACCCATGACTCTGGGGGAAAAAAGTATTAGCTGACAATCACCTTGAGAGTACAGGAGGATTTGAGATATGAAGGAAAAGATACCACGTGAGTAATCACAAATATAAGAACTTCATGTAGGTATGTACCCCAGCACAAGAGATGAAATGAATTCAAAGTCAGAGATGGAATCTAGGGAAACAATAGCAACTAGGAAGTAGGCAGAGAGAGAGGTCATTAAAAATAAGAGGGGGAGGAAGATGGGGATGAGGGTTGGGAGAAACAACCCCAGCAATTCCTCAAATGTTATGCTCCCTGGTCTCTAGTCTAGGCTCATGTTTCCCTATATGTATCTTGAGGGAGCTCCTTCTTCATAGGGGAAGACAAATTACCAATTAACACTGATGATTTACTACATTTTTAACTTTCTATCTATAAACTAATTTATTTTCTGAATCTCAAAACAGAATTAGGAGAGAGGGATGCCATAGATGTGAAGATAGAATGTGGTTGATATATATTGTGTACCCTAACAAACTTATCTGGGGGTCAGAGAACAGAACAGCTACTAAATTAGACATAGAGGCCAGACAGTGGTGGCATACATTTCTTTAATCCTATCACTTGGGAGGCAGAGATCCATCTGGATCTCTGTGAGTTCAAGGCCACACTTGGAACAGAGCCAGGTGTGGTGGCACACACCTATAATCCCAGCACTTGAGATCTCATGACTTTGCTTGGGAAGGGCACATGCTTTTAATCCCAGGAAGTAATGGCAGGAAGTAGAAAGATATATAAGGTGTGAGGACTGGGAACTAGAGGCTTTTAAGCAGTTCAGTTGAGATCCCTTCATGGTGAGGACTCAGAGGCTTTCAGTCTGAGAATTCCTGGAAACAGAATCAGCTGAGGAGTTGGCGAGGTGAGGTTGGCTGTGGCTTTTTCTGTTTCTTTGATCTTTCAGCTTTTACCCTATATCTGGTGTCACTTTTTTTAATTAATAAGACCTTTTAAGATTCATCTTACAACAAAAGATATTTTTTTATTATTCTGATATTCTTACTTGAGGAGACTTCATACTGGTCTCCATAGTGGTGGTATGAATTCATATTCTCACTAGTAGTTTATAAGGCTTCCCTTTCTCTCCCCTTCTTATAAGCATTTGTTGATTTTTTTTTTTTTTTACTATTTGTTTACTTATTAGACTATGAAGCACTGTCCGGTATGGAACTTGCTATGCAGACCAAGCTGGTCTTGAACTCACAGAGATCTACCAGTTTCTGCCTCCCAATTGCTGAGATCAAAGAGATGTGCCACCACATGTTGCTGTTTTCTTGATGATATCTATTCAGATTAGGTTAAATTGAAATCCCAATGTAGTTTTGATTTGGTAGCTGGTGTTGAACATTTTTTCCTGTAATTATTGGCCATTTGTACTTCCTTTAAGAATATCTATTTACTTCATCTGCCCATTTTTAATTGGATTACTTGTTCTTTTGGTGTTTTGTTGTCACTTGTGTATTATGCAGAATAAATATTTGTCAGATAGAGAGTTGGCAAACATTCTGTCCTGTTCTGTAGACCATCTTTACATTCTCAATTGTATCCTTTACTGGGAAGGAGGTTTTTTTTTAAATTTCACACTATCTACTTGTTAATTCATGTCATTATTTCCTGAGTTATGGGGTCCTTCTCCTATGACTACGTTTTGAATTGTTTTCTGTGTTTCCTTTAGCAGTTTTTGTGTTTGAAGTCTTACATTCATGTCCTTGATCCATTTTGAACTGACTTTTGTGCAGATTATACAATAACAATCTAAGTTTATTCATTTGCGTGTGTATATTCAGTTATGCCAGAACCATGTGTTGAAAAGGCTGCCTTTCAGAGGTTGTTTTATTGTACAGGATTCTTTTGGCTATCCTGGGTTTTTTGTTTTTCCATATGAAGTTGAGTATTATTCTTTTCAGGTCTGTGAAGCATTGTGTTGGTATTTTGATGGGGATTGCATTGAATCTGTAGATTGCTTTTGGTAAGATTGCCATTTTTACTATGTTAACCCTGCCTATCCATGAGCATGGGAGATCTTTCCATTTTCTGACATCTTCTTCAATTTCTTTTTTCAGGGACTTAAAGTTCTTGTCATATAGGTCCTTCACTTGCTTGGTTAGTGTTACCCCAAGGTATTTTATATCATTGTGGCTATTGTAAAGGGTGATGTATCTCTAGTTGCCTTCTCAGCTTCTTTGTCCATTGTATATAGAAGGGCTACTGATTTTTTTGAGTTGATCTTGTATCCTGCTAAGTTGCTGAAGGTGTTTATAAGCTTTATCAATTCCTGGGTGGAATCTTTGGGGTCACTCAAGTATACTATCATGTCATCTGCAAATAGGGAAAGCTTGACTTTCCAATTTGTATCCCCTTAATCTCCTTATGTTGTCTTATTGCCCTGGCTAGAATTTCAAGTACTATATTGAATAAGTATGGGGAGAGTGGACAGACAGCCTTGCCTCATTCCTGATTTTAGTGGAATTGCTTTGAGTTTCTCTCCATTTAATTTGATGTTGGCTGTTGGCTTGCTGTAAATTGCCTTTATTATGTTTAGGTATGTTCCCTGTATTCCTGATCGCTCCAAGACTTTTATCATGAAGGGGTGTTGGATTTTGTCAAATGCCTTTTCTGCATCTAGTGAGATGATCATGTGGTTTTTTTCTTTGAGTTTGTTTATTGATCTGTTCGGGAGGCATCTAGGCAGTGGTAGCAGGTCCTGGGCTCGTTGCATGAGTTAGCTGTTTGAAACCTGGGACTTATGCAGGGACGCTTGGCTCAATCTGGGAGAAGGGGACTGGACCTGCCTGGACTGAGTCTATCAGGTCGATCCCAGTCCTGGGAGGGGGGGGCCTTGATCTGGAGAAGGTGGGAATGGGGAGTGTGCTGGGGGGGAGGGGAGGGGGGGAGGGAGGGAGAGAACAAGGGAATCTGTGGCTATTATGTAGAACTGAATAGTATTGTAAAATAAATAAAAAAAATATGATTTAAAAAAAAAGAAAAGAAAAAAGAAAAGAAAAGAAAAGAAAAGGCTGCCTTTCTCCAATAGGTGATTGGCACCTTTTTCAAGAACCAGACACCTGTAGCTCTGTGGTTTAGACTAAGGTCTCACATTCTAGTCCACTGATCTGTATGTCTGTCTGTGTCAGTACCATAATGTTTTTGTTACTAAAATTGCTTAGACTATTCTTTACTGTAAGCATTGTAGGGGAAAAAATACCCAAAAAGGACAATTTAAGGCAAAAAGGGCTTATTTTGGCTCAGTATTCAAGAGTACAGTCCATCATGTCAGGGCAGTCATGGTGACCTAAGCAGGAAGCTGCTGGTCACATACTCTCAGTTAGGCAGCATGGAGCAATGAAAGCTTGCGTTCAGCTAGCTTCCTCTTTTTCATTCAGTCCTGAACCCCAGTCCATTGGATGGTACTGCATTCATTTAGGATAGGTCTTCCCACCTCATTAACATAATCCATATAATCTGTCACAGACCACAGACAGATTCCACAGTGGTGCTAAATCCCATTAACTGGCAGGTAAGAAACAGCTAGTAAGAATCTACTGTGTTTCCATTTTTAGAGGGCTTTTTTTTCTCTTTCTACACAGACTGATATTAGAATATTGATATAGACTGTCTTGAATCTGTGATTGTTTTAGTAGCATATATTTTGCAATATCAATTCAGCTTGTCCATGAATATGTAAACCATTCATTTATCTGGTTAGTTAAAATTTCTTTCTTCAGTGTTCTATAGTTTTTATTGTAGCAGTCTTCCATCTCCTTCTTAGGCTTTTTCATTTTTTGTCTTAATTTGCTTGTTTGGTTAGTTGGTTTTTCCATTTTTAGTCTTCTATAAATAAAATAATTTTTCTGATTCCTTTTCCAAAAGTTTGTTGTTGGAAATTTTTCTGATATTTGTACCCTGATGTTATGTCCCACTACAGCAAATGTTTATTAGATCTAAAAATATTCTGATTTGATGGCATCCTGAGTGTCGCTTATGTACAGCACTGTGCCAAGAAAAGGGATATCACTGGGCGGTGGTGGCGCACGCTTTTAATCCCAGCACTCAGGAGGCAGAGCCAGGCAGATCTCTGCAAGTTTGAGGCCAGCCTGGGCTAGAGAGTGAGTTCCAGGAAAGGCACAAAGCTACACAGAGAAACCCTGTCTCAAAAAACAAAACAAAAAAAAAACAACAAAAAAAAGAAAGAAAGAAAGAAAGAAAGAAAGAAAGAAAGAAAGAAAGAAAGAAAGAAAGAAAAAGAAAAAGGAAAGGGATATTTTAAACTTTTCCTTTTCTATTTCTGTCCCCATTTCTCTCTTAGCCTTGCCTAAGATTTAAGCACTATGTTGAATATGAGTACAAAGAGTTGACAGCCTTGTCTTGTTTCTGATATAAAGAAAATGTCCTCCATTTTCCTCCATTAAGTATAACATCAGCCTTAAATTTGTCATACATGACCTTTTTGTAATGTATAATTCTCATCACTTGTTTGTTGAGCTTTTAATATAAATGAATGCTGAATTTATTTGAAGGCTATATCTGCATGTGTTGAGATTATCACATGATTTTTGTTCCTGAACTTACATATCTGCTATATTGTGATCATTAGAGTGCACATTTTGAAGAGTCCTTGCAACCATAGAATGAAGTCAACTTAATCATGGTATATGATCGTTTTCATGTGTTGATGACTGGTTGAAAGTATTTTAATGGGAATTATGTCTGTGTTTATCAAGGAAATTGATTTACAAAATCTTTATTTTGGGCTGGAGATATGGCTCAGAGGTTAAGAGGCTGCTCTTCCAGAGGTCATGAGTTCAGTTCCCAGCAACCACATGGTGGCTGACAACCATCTATAATGAGATCTGGTGTCCTCTTCAGGCCTGCAGGAACACATGCAGGCAAAACACTGTATACATAATAAATAAATCTTTTAAAAAATTCTTTATTTTGTTATGTCTTCCAATAATTTTAGAAGTATTTCTTCCCCTTCTACTTACTTTGTAGAGGATTTGAGGAGCACTTATTTTAATTTTTAAATTATCTGATATAACTAGACAGTGAATTCACCTGATCCTTGGTGAATTTATTTATTTATTTATTTGTATTGAGTGGTAACTTCAAACCAAGTGCTTATTATCAATCTCTTTTTTAATTATAATTGTTCAAATTTTAATAAGTAATATATGAATAGAAATTTATTCAATTCTAGATAGTTACAGTTTTTTGGAGTATATACTCTTTAATGATCCTAGATTTCACTGTCTCCCTTTCCCCCTAATTTTAAAATGCATATCTTCCCTCTCTTTTGGTTGGGTTGGATATGAGTTTGTCAGAATTAAAAATATTGTGGTGGTTTGAATGAAAATAGCCCCCACAGGCACATAGGTATCAGAACTATTAGGAGGTGTGGCTTTGTTGGAGTAGGTGTGTCTTGTTGGAGGAAGTGTGTCATTGTGGGTGGACTTTGAGGTTTCAGAAGCTCAATCCAGGCCCAGTTTCACTCTCTCTTTTTGCTGCTTGCTGATTCAGATGTAGAATTCTCAACTTCTTCTCCAGCACCATGTCTGCCTGTGTACCATCATGCTTCCTGCCATAATGATAATTGACTAAACCTCTGAATCTGTAAGCCAGCTCCAATTAAATGTTTTCTTTATAAGAATTGTTGTGGTCATGATGTATATCCATAGCAATGGGAAACCTAAGACAAATATATTGATGAAAGTGGGGTATTAAAGCTACTCATTATTGTTATATGTAGGTCTATTTATTCCTCATGTACAATCATATTTGTTTTATTAAATTGAGGTGTACCAACATTTAGTGCATACATTTACAATTATTATATTGTTGAATGGATTGTTTCTTATAATAAATGTAGTGACCCTTTATTCCAACACCAAACTAGCATTCTAGCTATGTTATTATCATGGCTTTTGAATTAATAAATGTTAAAATATCCATGTTCGCAGTTGGTTGTTATCCTCCTCACCTCACTTGAGCTCATGATCACTTCCCTATTTAAATCTACTCTGGTTAGAGTGCACAGTACTCTCTCCCAGAAAACACTGGTGGGCTTTCTCAGTCATCTGCCTTTGTAGGTTAGCTATCTCTGTGCCTGAAAATGAGGTAGGCACTTCCTTTAATTTCACTTCTGAAAAACACCACTATGATATGATTAGGGTTTTTGTTCATTTATGCAGTTTAGAATTTGATTAGTCCTTTAGCTCTAAGACAGAATGTTGTTCTTTCTTCTTTTTTTGTTTTTGTCTTTTATTATTATTTTTTTTTTGAGACAGATTTTCACAATGGAGTCTCAAGTTTGTCTGGAACTCTTCATCATGCTGGGATTACAGGCATATTCGCCATAACCAGTTAAATGCAAGCTTTTCTACAGCTTGGACTTTTATTACTTCTCTAATTTTTTCCTCATTTGTCAATTTCCTTAAGGATCTCTTATCATCAATATATCAGAATTCCCAGGACTATTTGTTATAAAATTATCTTATGTTCATTATTCCATATGTTTGTATGTGTGTGTATGTCAGGGGTTATTTGTTGCTATTTTGGTTAATGTGTGAGAGATGCTTCTTTTGTTTTATCTTTCTAGACCACAAGTACTTTCTACAATTCAAATAGGAACTATCATTTATATTCATTGAAATAAACTATCTTAATTATAAATTATAATGTGACTGATTTGGGGTGGGTCCTGCAGGCACTCAGATTCTACTTGCTTGGTATGTTACTTCCTGGCCTTTTACTTTCAGTCTCTGTGAGTTTGCCAGTGACATGCAGACAACAAAAACTTGGATACTGTATTTTTTCCAATCAGCTAGTCTTCACCTTTTAATTGGGGCGTTAAAAGAATTTACATCTAGGATGATTACTGAGAAGTACTGATTGATCATTATTGTTTTTCCCTAGTTGATTCAAGTGCTACTTTTGTCTTTCACCATTATTCATCGTAGAAGTTTGTCCATAAACTGAGCTGAACATGTTTCATTATTTTCTAATTTTTATCTATCTATCTATCTATCTATCTATCTATCTATCTATCTATCTGTCTGTC
Organism: Peromyscus maniculatus bairdii; assembly: GCF_049852395.1. Taxonomy (NCBI): domain Eukaryota; kingdom Metazoa; phylum Chordata; class Mammalia; order Rodentia; family Cricetidae; genus Peromyscus; species Peromyscus maniculatus. The sequence continues at coordinate 118,847,301 of NC_134855.1, read as the reverse complement.
TGTCTGTCTGTCTGTCTGTCTGTCTGTCTGTCTGTCTATCTATCTATCTATCTATCTATCTATCTATCTATCATTATTATTCATCCTACCAACTTTTCTTGCTTGAGCTCTTCGGTTTGTATTATTATTTTTCTTGTCTGTGGACAGGATTTGTTTACATGTCTTTTGGAGTACTGACTTAGAAATCATGAATTGCTTTAGTTTATGCTTATCTTGGAAGATCTTTAATTCTCCGCCAATTTTAAATGATGATTTTCTGGATTATATAAATCTGTTTCTCGGCTATTTATTCTCAGAGCATGAAATAAATATTTGCATGCTTCTTGGATTTTAGAGCTTCTGTTGAGAGGTCTGCTGAATTTACCTTCATAAGTAGATATTTCTCTCTTGTTACTTCCAGTATTTGGTTTGTTTTAGCATGGGGAGTTTTTATCTGTACACACATACTTGTTGTTCTAAATGCCTTGTGTACTTGGATTTCATGTATCTCTAGATTTGGAAGTGGTTCTGCTATGATTTTATTAAATATGTCTATATACAGATATATGGCTCATATATTACACATATGTATATACTTATATATCTATATATATGCATATATGCGAGAAATATACACATACATATATATGGCTCACACACATATATAAAACCATATTGTAGCATGAATCTTAAAGAGTCTTATTAATAAAATCAAACCTGGAGCCAGGTATTGGGGTGAATGCTGGAAGATCAGAGAAGCAGAACAAGCCACAGCCACCTCACCTTGCCAATTCCTCAGCTGATCCTGTTTCCTCAGACTGGAAGCCTCTATGTCCTCATCCAGAATGGGTCTCAGCTGAACTGCTGCTAGAAGCCTAAAAGCTTAACCAGCCAAAATCTTCTAGTTTCTGGTCTTCACGCCTCAAATACTTTTCTGCTTTCTGCCCTCACTTCCTGGAATTAAAGTCTCACTTTTTGGGATTAAAGGCATGAGCCATCATGCCTGGCTATTTCCAGTGTGGCCTTGAACTCATAGAGATCCATGCCTCCAGAAGGCTAGGATTAAAGGTGTGAGTGCCACCATTTTCTAGCCTCTGTATCTAGTGGCTGTTCTGTTCTCTGACCCAAGATAAGTTTATTAGGGTGCACAATATTTTGGGGAACACAATACCACCACACCATATATATATGGTTCCAAGTTGTGGAAGCTTAGAAATCTAAAATCACTGTGTCGATACCCAGGGAGGGCCTTCATGCTGCATTATCATGTGTTTTAAAGTCTAAAGTCTTGTGGTGGTTTTTATGGAACTGTTTGGGAAGGATTAAAAGGTGTGGCTTTGTTGGAGGAGACCTTACACTAGGCTTTGGCTCTCTCTCTCTCTCTCTCTCTCTCTCTCTCTCTCTCTCTCTCTCTCTCTCCCTCTCTCTCCCTCCCTCCCTCCCTCCCTCCCTCCCCCTCTCCCTCTCTGTCTTGTGCCTGTGGATCCAACTCTCACCTACAGTTCTAGTGCTATGCCTGCTTGCCTGCTGCCATGCTCCCTTTGGAACCATGAGTCCCAATGAATGTTGTCTATAGGTGGCTTTGTTTAATGGTGTCTCTTCACAGCAACAGAAAAGTAACTGAGACAAGTCAAAGGCAAATGAGTACACATGGCAGACAGAAGCAATATAACAAAATCATTTTTAAAAAATTACTCTCATGATTGCTCATCCACTCTCTTGATAATTTACAAACTCTCACAATAATAACAGTTCCTTCATGACAATAACCTCTGAATATTCCCATCTCTTAGTACTGTTCTATTGGTAATTAAATTCCAGCATGAGTTGTAGAAGGACTATCTACCCCTATAATGTACCAAAAAAGGAGAGAATGCAAACAGTTCAAATTCTTAGGATAAATGAGACAGATAAAGAATAAAGTTCACATTTTATATACAACTACCAGGAGTATCAATTTTCTGAGGTACATACAAAAAGACAAGTGCATCTCTACAAGTTTGGTTAGCACTCAGAAAATCAAAAATTTTTTATCAGACAATTATTTTTCCCTAAAACTTCGAGGCAAAAAAATCACTTTCTAATGGTAAAAAATAATATTTTAATAGGAATTTGTCAAATTATATTCCAGGTCCTATGGCAGCAAATAAAAACAGCTAAGAAAAATAGTAATATTGCTGATTCCTTAAATTCTGCAATTCTTTAGAATCTCCTCTAAGTTCTCCATATAAATACTTTTCATAGAAATCTCACCTTGTTTTTTGGTTGCAATTATCATATTATACATACATTCTATAATGTGTATATGGTTACACACACACACACACACACACAGAGTCATGTGCCACATACAAACACCTCAGTCAACAATGGACTATATATCCTCAGTGATCCCATAAAATTGTAATGGAGCTGAAAAATGCCTATTTCACAGTAGTGTAGTAAACACTGTAACATCTTAGTGTAATGCATTACTCATGTGTTTGTGACCACACTGGCATAAACAAATCTATTGTCCTGCCAGCCTCTGAAAAATGTATCACATGCAATTATGTAATATATATAATACTTGGTAATAATAATAAAGTACCATATTACCAGTTAATATGCTTACTATTATATTTTATTGTTATTTTAATGTGCACTACCTCTCACAAAAAAACAAGTAACCATAAAGCAGTCCTGGGAGGTCCCCAGGAAACATTCTAGAAGGCAGCTCTGGCATCATAGGAGATGGCGCCTCCACTATATTGTTGCCCTGAGGTCTTCCCAGGAATACAAGCTGTGGAGCAGGAACATAATGATAATTATGTTCTTGAATGTGTTCAGGCAGAAACTAATATTGTATGTGTGTCTCAGTTTTAAAAAAGAAACATTTTAAAGTAAAATAAAACATAGAAAAAGCCTATGGAATTAGAATATAAAGAAAGAAAATATATTTGCATAGCTCCATGTATTTTTAATCTATGTTATTACTAAAAGAGTCAACAAACTTTAAAAATTAAACATTTATAAAATGAAAAAAATTATAGTAAGCTAATGTTATATTATTTAAAGAAGAAAATAATTAAGTTTAGTGGAGCCAAAGTGCATAGTATTTGCAGAGTTCACAGTAGTGAACAATTATGTCCCACACCTTCATAGTTGCTCATCATTCACTCACTGACTCATAGAAACTTCTAGACCTCTGATCTCCAATCCTGATATGTACCCTATTCAAGAATACTGTTTTTGACCTTTTATATAACATTTTACTGAACATTTTCTAAACTTATATGCATAAATACTTAGATTTTCATTTCTGACAATATTCAGTATACCAACATGTTGTACAGGTTTGTATCTCAGAGTCACAGGTTATACTATGTAGCCTAAGGGTGTAGTAGGGTTATACAACACTTGAGGGCTGTATAAGCAGATGCTATGATGCCTAATGAATATTCCTCAGAATTTATCTCCATTATTTGAGCAACCATGATCCTAACATTCTGTAAGAACTAGGAAGATAATGAAATGAGTGAAATTTGCCTAGTAAATACATAGGTCTTGTGAAGAAAAAATAAAGGCGAAGGAAGGGAATAGAATGTGACAGAACTCCATATTTTAAACAGAGTAAACTTAGAAACCCTAAATTGATGATAATTTGAACTTAAAAATCAGTTAAAGTAAAACATTTAAAGCATATGTCTTTACAGGATCTTAACTTTTGTCATGACCATACATTAGAATACATATAACCAAATTTCCAGTGTAGTGGAAGAGCTGAGACAGAAGAAATTACCAGTGCAAAGGCCCAGAACAAGGAGCCTGCATGGGGTCTAATGTAAAATCATGGGGTGTTTAACCACATGTAGATTTGTATCCTGGTTCTAAGGTCCTGAAGAACTACTAAATCTTTTATAGGCAAAGCAGAAACAAACAAAACAATTTTTTTTTTTTTTAAAAAAAAGCATGTGATCATCAAAGCAGTGTTAAGTAGCGTGCAGGTAAGGGGGAAAGAGATGGGTAGCTAGATTGAAGTGATCAAGAGTCTGGAGGGTGAAGGAAAGGAAACAAGGGATAATGAAGAGCTCTTGAAATAACATACTGAAGATACATTTAAAAAAAAACCAGGAGTTATCTATCCTTCACTACACAATTGCCAATGATCTATTTTGGCTAAAGAATGGACACTAAGTTGAGCTTTGGAAAGTATAATATATACATCAAGGAAGGGAGCAGCCTAGTCTGCCCTGAGCTGGGCAGAACATGTTTGGAATATTAGGTTCAGTTCACATGAAGCTTTGAAAAAACAATCTGCAATGAACATAAAATTTCCAATGACTCCCCTCTATGGTGAACATTAATCTAGAAGTCAACCTATTCATGATAATGGCAGTTTTTCTTACCTAGACAGTATGACAGGGAAATTCATACTCATAAGTAATAAGAGAATAGAAAATGTCTCAATAATAAAGAAATTTCCATTTCTTTATTTTAGAAGTAAAGTGGTAGAGAATAAAGAGACTCAAAATGTGTTCATCCTTGTAAGTGATAAAAAGATGGGGTCACAGAACTGAGAGGTCAAACTATTTCAAGGGGCATCAATGTAGATGTTGAATTCACACAAAAGAATCATAGAAAGGACTATGACATCGTTGCCCCTTATCCTTCATCAGACGATTCCCAGCACACTCTATGAATAAGCCACTGTATGGCTGTATTGGGAAACTTTGCTCTGCTGAATGTAACTTTAAATGTATGGGCGCTGTGGGACAAGAATAGGGAGGGATGTCAGAGAGGCTTGACTCATTAAAAGACATATTTGGAACGATGTTGAATGGAAGCCTATAAGCTTTAGAGAAGATACAATTTTGATGCATATTAAGTACCAGTTATAAAGGAAATGGATCAGTCAAAGGGCTCCTCAAATGGTGGAGTCAGCCAAAGGGTAAATCAGTCATTAGAAAGTACCACAAAGAAGTATATCCTGTCTGGAACTTATCTCTTCAATGAATGGAAGCCAAATACAGCAAAGATGAACTGAGGAACACACATGATGGCTTTTCCTAAGGACATTGAATGTGAATGTGACTCTTCAGGGGGAGGACAAAAGAATTGTGACTACTGTGGATGCCATCATTTTACCTGTGGAAAGCAAACTTTCTTGGTGCACAGTGGCTGCTTTTTAGATTTCTGTAGCTAACATCAAACAGAGAGAAAAGGCAACTGACCTTTCAGTTGTTTGTTTCCCAAGAGCTTCAGCGTTGCCAGTTAGAAAATGGCTGGTAGAACAGGACTTAAGGAAGCCATAAAAATAGACAAGATTGACAGAAAAAAAAGCACAGCAGTGCCATGGTACTCAGAAGGACATTCTCTGTGAAATTCTGATTAATCACAACACATTCTGCTTTCACCCTAACACAGGCCTCAGTAAGCAACTCTTTTCTCCTCTCTGCTGACAACACATTGGAGGGAAAGGCCTTTGCAGTCAGGATTAGGTTACTGAACCCTTCTTAATAAAATCTTTAACAATCTTTGGATGAATGTAGAAAAAAATCAATATTTTTATAATTTTAAGATAACCTTCAAGACAATCCTAACATAAAGAAAATAACACATTTAAAAGAGCCATATAAAGTGCATTTCCACTAATTAAAAAGTATAATGACATTAAGTATTCAAGTAAAGCTAGTTGCCTATATACTGTGCCTTATCAACAACAATCTTGGGGAAATTCCAGAATGAGAAATACACTGCTATCTATCTGTGGTAGGCAGAATCCTAAGAATGGACTCCAATGATTTTCACCTTGATACAATATCCTCTCCTTCAAATGTGTGTGGCATTGAAGTCAGAAAGATTATAAACCTGGAAAGAAGATGGAGAAGATATTTGGAAATGAGAATGGCTTTCTGCTAATGGTCAACAAGAAATTAGAAACTGTAGTCCAGCAGCCACAAGGAACTAATTATTGCCAATTATTTGAATGCCCTTGGAGACAATGTCTTCTCAAGGCCTCCAGATAAGATTCTAAGAGGTTAACACCTTGATTTCAGTCTCCTGAGGAGAGAAGCCAGCTAATGTACCTACACTATAATATACCATGAAGCTTATGGTAATTACAAAGTGATAGGAAATTAACATGCTTTCTATACATACTTTTATCTATGTGAATAAATATAGGTAGAAATGAAATCTTTGTTGTTATAAGAAAAAATGTATAATCTAAAGAGATCAAGATTAATTCAAAGATTTCAAAATAAAATTCATACTTTATAAGTATATATGAACTGATTTGAGAACACCAAGTTGTGTCCATTAGAAGGATTCTAAATCTGTGTCAAAAGATGGAAACAAATCAATATTCCTGTAGTTGTACAGCCAAATGTACACATATGCACACAGTTTTAAGGGGAATGTAATATATATTTACATATTTATTTATAATACACATATATTTCCAATTTACATCTTTGGTAAAAATAAAACACCCACTTTACTAGGAGATATGGAAATCAGTGGATACAAAGATCATTTTTTTGACAAAATAATAAAATGGACATGGATCAACATAAACAGAACTGGTCTCCATTTGTATGTGTTATTGGTACAAAAGGACAATTTTTGATACTTAACTTTTATTCATATGATTTCATAGATAGAGAAGTTCAAAGTACTCAATGATCTGTGAACCTGAACAGTGAGGTCACAGATCTCCAACCACCAAACTTCCCCAGAGGGTGAAGAAGAAGGCTTGTCCAAAAGGTAAGTCAGGCATCTGATGAGAAGAGACTGGCAGTCCTCCCCACAGAAGACCTGCAGGTGTTATGGAATAATCTTTTTGTACACTGTGAAGATGTGTCTTTGCTAAGGTACATTCTAAATTCTTTAATAAAAGAGATGAATAGATGGTAGCTAGGCAGAAGGTATAGATAGGACAACAAGACACAGAGGACACTGGGAAGAAGAAGGGTGAAGTTAGAGGAGTCACCATCAAGACATGGAAAGGAAACAGGAGGTGCAAGATGAAAGGGAGGTAATACAAGCCAGGCGGTAGTGACGCACGCCTTTAATTCCAGTACTCAGGAGGCAGAGGCATGTAGATCTCTGTGAGTTCAAGGTCAGCCTGGGCTACAGAGTGAGTTCCAGGAAAGGCGCCAGAGTTACACAGAGAAACCCTATCTCAAAAAAAAAGAAAGAAAGAAAGGGAGTTAATGCCATGTGCAGAATATATTAATTAATTATTATTATATTAATATATTAGTTAATTAATGTGCAGATTAATATAAATGGGTTAATTTATGTTGTAAGAGTTAGCTAATAACAAGCCTGAGCTATTGGCCGAGCATTTATAATTAAAAATAGTCTCTGAGTGGTTATTTGGGAACTGGCAGATAGGAAAGAAAAGTCCACCTACATGCAGTTCTTGTACTTGAGTGAGATTCACTGCCAGAAAGACAGAACAGTGAGCTGCAGTGGGAGTACGAGACCTTTGCAGTAGTATCCCTCTAGCTGAGTATGTTGCCAGATAAATAACCACCAAGAAAGATCATTGTATAAAGCAAAGCTGTCTTTCAAAATTGACAGAAAAAAGTTGTTTTAATATAAACACAAATTTGAGCAGTTCATGACCCCCAAGCCAGGACTGCAGAAGATACTTAAAGGAATCTTACATACAGGAGGAAAAAGGATGGCCTCAATCATAAGAGCATATAGAAAAGAATAAGATACACAGGAGGAATTGGTGAACAAAGAAAGTCTAAAAAAGAATAAACTGCATCCAACACAAAAAGCAGCCAAACGTATATGAATAAAGAAGGGAGTAGAAAAGAACAATAATCTAATCATTCACAACCACCACCAACAAAATTATAGCAATTATCAGCATCCCTTTCAATAGCATCTTTATGTAAAGGCTATTAATTCTCCAATTAAAGATGAAGACTAGATGACTGGATTCAAAATAGGATTCCATTATTCGGTGTTTATAGCCTATTATATAAAGTGCTTGCCTAGTAGACTCAAAACCCTAGGTTCAATCCATAGCTCCACATAAACTGGGTGTGAAGGTGCATGCCTGCAATCCCAACACTTGAAACGTAGAAGCAGAAGGATCAGTTGTTAAAGGCCACCCTTAGCTATACAGAGTTAGAGCCCAGTCTAGGGTATGTGAGACTTTGTCAAAAACAAAATAAATGAACATCCTCCCCTCCCCCATTAAAAAATACTGCACTGGCAAAGAACCATACAATTAAGAGTGAAAAGATGGAAATCAATATATCAAACAAACAAAAGTCAAAACCAAGCAAATAACTCTACTGTATCTCACGCAAATAAAATGAGAAGAGATAGAGAAGACCCCTCATATTAATAAAGGAAATAACCCATAAAATTCATAATCATTGTAATACATATATAAGATATAATTTACATATATAATATAAACAAAAACTGAACATACAGGAACAGATAGGTCCAATTACTATAAGAGGTAACTTTAATAGCCCACTCTCATCAGTAGATAGAACATTGAGGGAAAAAAATCAATAAATGAAACCAAGAGAAATTATGCCATTAATTAAATTGATTTAATGTATAGCTGTATAGTATTATACCCAAAGCTATGTAATACAATTCTTCTCAGCAACCAACCCATGAAACAATCTCCCAAATGTTGCGTTTTAGAATATTTATTAAGTATTAACAAATACAAAAGAAATTTTCCTGTATCTTATCAGATCATTCATTCACTTCTAGTAGAATAAAACTGGAAGTCAACAGTAACAGAAACCACACAAATAAAGAGACAAAACAGGGAATCATTATGGAATATTATAGAAAATACAGGATAATTGATAAATTCTTATAAATATATGACTTATCAAAATTATAACAGGATAATACAAACAGTTTAAACAGATCTATCAAAAGCAATGATGATATTGAAACAGTTTCACACATCTCTTGTTAACCAAAACTCTTCCTTATAAATTTCTTGCTCCCCTTAGAAAAATTATACATCCTATCAATTTTGACTAAAAATAAAGTTATATATCCTAGCAATGCATTCAGTTTTCTAGCAAAAATCTTGTAAAAATGATGTACCATACCCACAGTACTGCCTCTCTCTCATTTACCTGCATATCAACCAGGATCTTTAATCAATAACCTCCTTTATGTCATACAGAAATTGGAAACAAAAAACTGGGCTTTGAACTTGGCCCAGCTGAGTTTCAGAAATTAGTGAAAAGCTGAAGTAGTCCTCAAAATAGGTGATTTGACAATCTCTATCTTTAACACTGCTTCAAAATAAGCGTTTGGGCAAAGAAGGCTCCAGTTCATATGAAAGGTATCAGTAGAATAAGAATAAATAGCTTATAATTCTTTTAGATGACTTTCTATTCTATACAAATGTGCCATTAAAATATGAATGTGTACCTCCAAGTTCATGTTTTGAAAACTTATTCCCCAGTTTGTATGTTAATGACATGTGGAGGTGCAGCTCGGTAGAGACAGAGGTAGATGAAGAAATGCAAGTGGGCCCCATAATGATATTGGCTTTGCAGGAAGAGAGATACATTCACCCTCTCAGTTGTGATGGACATTATTTTCCTCACCAGCTACCCAGTTTGTAGTATTCTGTCATAACTACAGAAGCTAGACTAAGATATATAGCCAACAAAAAAAAGAATGTTCAATACTTTATACATTAGAACTAAATGAAGCTACTGTGACATATACTTCCTGACAACAAAGAATAGTGAGTTTGGAATTAAACAGAATTGTTTTGTGATAACTCCCTGAGTTATTCACATTTAGTGATTCATAATCACTAAAAGAGTTTCATTACAACGAGACCTCAAGAGTAGTTATGAGATTCACATAACATGTTTGTTATATAGCAGTATGCTGCATGTAATATATTCCCAAAAAGAAACACTAAGGCAGGTATTTGCTATATTATCATTAGGAAATGAGCACTTTACTTCTAGAGGAAATAAATTCATACTATACAAAGATCTATGAGTGGTTTGGGCCTCTTTCAAACATACTTTCATGAGTCATTTAAGAGTAGCTAAATTCTAGGTGTTGAAGTACAGAGTACACTGCTCTATGAGCTGCAGGGATGACTCAGAAATAGTATACAGACATACATATAGTAGTACAGTCCATTCATCTATTGAGGGTTTTTAACAGAATGTAAAATTCAGGATCTGAGCATCTCAGTCAACCAATATTTGTCTGTATATAGCAAAAAGAAGTCTTTGGCTATGTAAGAAATTAAATCTCAGGTCACAGGTTTTTCCTTTCTGTTCAGAGGCTTCCACAAGGACCACTATCCCTTTTATTCTGAAAAGTACTGTTATAGATATCAATCCCTAGAAGAATCCCAGCATTAAGTAGTTAGAGTAAATGCTTTTATAATATTTGAGAAACATAGATAACATACTGTACATAAAGTTATTGTAAATGCTTGACCACCACCACCTATGTGAAGAAAAAGAGTACTAGAAACACTTATAAAGTGCCACACAGCACCCTTCATAACCACAACCATTGATTAAATGGATTCTGATTTTTTATAGTAATCATTTGCTTCCTTTGATTAATTGCTGACATTTATTTAAATTTCTTCGCACTATAACTTTGCCTGCTTATGACTTTTATTTAAATGGAATCACCTGTGGTGGTATTGTGTTCCCCAAAATATTGTGTACTCTAATAAATTTATCTGGGGTCAGAGAACAGACAGCCACTAGATACAAAGGCTAGAAAATGGTGGCACTCACACCTTTAATCCTAGCATTCCAGAGATAGAAATTCCTCTGGATCTCTGTGAGTTCAAGGCCACATTGGAAATAGCCAAGCATGGTGACACACACCTTTAATCCCAGAAAGCCAGCCTTTAATCCCAGGGAGTGGTGGTAGAAAACAGAAAGATATATAAGGCGTGAGGACCAGAAACTAGGGGCATTTGGCTGGTTAAGCATTTGGCCTGGTTAAGCTTCAGGCCTTTGAGCAGTAATTCAGCTGAGACCCATTCCGGATGAGGACTCAGAGGCTCCAGTCGGAGGAGACAAGACCAGCTGAGGATCCGGCGAGGTGAAATAGCTGTGGCTTGTTCTGTCTCTCTGATCTACCAGCATTGACCCCCAATAACTGGCCGCGGGTTTGATTTTATTAATAAGAACTTTTAAGATTCCTGCTACAATCACCCATCACGTATTTTGTGTGCTTCTGGCTTCTTTCATGCAGCAATACTTCTGTGTTTTCATACTTGCTGTATGTGTGCCTCTTCCACTGTTATATATTATCCACTATATGACTACACAAATATATTTGCCCATCATTCCACGAAAGGCCATCTGGGTCATTTTTGAGTCTTGGGCTATTGTCAAGAATTCAACTGTGAACTTTCTATGCATTTCTAAGTTCACAAACATATATTGTGTATACATTTAGCAAAAGACTTGCTGAGGGTTTAGATTTTCAATCTGAAATTTCAGCAGATAAACTAGTCATGCAAGTACACACCTGTAATCCTAGCATGCAGGAGGCTAAGGCAGAGGACCACAATGTAATTTGAGGCCAGCCTCGATCAATAGTGAATTCCAGACATTATTGGCTACATAGCAAGATCCTACCTCAAAAAGAAAGTAGACCAATTTTCATTCTACAGTAAACATTTTTTATTATATGTGTATAAGAGATTTTTGCTCAAAATGAGCCAGAGTCTACAACAAAAGCTGAAAAAGTCATTTCAGAAAATGCTATAGCTGTAAAAACAAATCAGATTAATGAGCACGATATGAAAATCCATGTTTATTTCCATGACATTCTACCTCTGCTTCCACGCTGATAGATGATTCCATGAAAATGTATCATAAAGCTGTCCTATTTCTGTTTTAGTAGAATCAGTCTGCATAACTTACAGAACAAGAATAGTAACTCAAAATTCTGTTCTGACTTGGGACCAGAGCCCAGCATACCCAATAAATAAACCCTCATAGTTCCTGACTATAGGAATATACTAAGAGAGAATTGCATGTGCAATGAAAGTTTACCACCTAGTAGCATGTCAGTGGGATGAAAGAACATGTAGTCAGAGACTACTTACATTATGACTTTGCAAGAACATAGGAGCAATACACTAACCATAGGACAAATGTGACAATTTAAAGAATATTTAGTGTCATTAAACTTGGAGAAGCAATGATTAACCACAAATAAACTTGTCTACTCAGCAAAAGAAAGGATTTATCACCATGTCACAATTTTACTGTTCTCCAGGATTTTATGTTTTAAAATAAGGTCATAATATTTGCCTTATTCATAAATTAACTGCACTAAGTTAAATGCACATAGATAATAAAGCCTGTTCATGCAAAGACATGATTCTGTATCTGCATACTCACTAAAATCTTTGGGATGAGTGCAGTGTCACAGAGATTGGAGTCACAATGTAACTCCTATTTCTCTGCCTGGAGACAATTTGTCATATAATGTATTTAAAATAAACAGCCATGAAATGACTGTGAATTATGACCAGTTTCTATTGACTTTATTTAACATATCAAGACATTAATAAGATCTCCAGGACAGTCAAAAGGAAAACTCAGTTATTTAGATTCATAAGAGGATATTTAAAACAATTATAAATCCAGCTAAACATCCAGTGTCTTTTAACATCTACTTTGAAGGTCCACCTTTGATAAACATACACATATGATCCTTGAAAAGGAGTCTCCAAAAAGAGGAATCTAACAAAAGAATATCTTGAAGTCTATTCTTTCTTATTGGAATAATGCTGGGTTATCTCTGTGATATACACATTCCATGCAGTAATTAGTTTTCAAACAAAATACTTGCCTACAAATATTTCTATAAAATATCCAAGTTCCTTTAGGCTTCTGCTAAGCTCCCTATTAAGATATTAAAAATGTTATTAGCTACTTGCACACAAAAGAATTCTAACACATAAAAAGAATGCATTTAACATAAACAAATAGTACCATTCAAACTCAAGCCCAGCCTATAATAACACTTGATGAATAATGAAGATCTGTGAGAAGACTGGAACTCGGTTTCAAAGTCTGAGTTTCAAAAAGCAATGGCGCGCGCGCACACACACACACACACACACACACACACACACACACCATGTATTCATACATACACTCTTACACATACACACATATATAAATACATACACTCTTTGACACACACAAACCTTCACACACACTCTCACATACATACACAAAACATATATACATGCAAATGATAAATAAATTACATGGAGATTGTCCAGCTTATATTCCTTCATATTTCAAAGTAAAAAGAGTTAAAAAAGTAAGTTAAAATTCTTTTAAGAGTTAAAAGTTTGGTTGAGATACTATGCCACTTAAATTGCCTCACTAATCTGAAAGGCTCCCTCTCTCTGTTGCCATATCCCCATTTATAACACATGCATGAGAAATACTTTGATGCATGTTCAAGCTCATTTTTCCCTTCAGAAACAATACAATGTGTTGGAAAGATGCCATGTTTAACTTACTCCTAAATTGCTATGTTTTCCACTGGTGGCTATTTTACCAAATAAAATACAGTTAGAAGATGGGAAAGAAAGACAGTCTATGGTGCACTTTAGAGAGGAGAAAGAGCAAGGACTATACCCAAATGCTTCCTTTCTGGTGGTCACTACCCTCCATTACTGCAGAAGTAGTCTTGCTAGACCACTGCACTCTTCCTCAAAATGCTACTTTTAAAATCTTCAGCAAGATGCCAAGACAATTCGGACAAAGCACACACTCTTCATGGTTGCTTAGCTTCCCCTGCTCACCTCTCAGACCCCACTCCTTATCTCTTTACAGGAGATTATACTAGCACTGGCCTTTGGCTCCTCCGTGAAGCCAAGCATCTTCCTCTCTCTGAAACTGTCATCCCCAGGATCTTCTCACAGTGGATTTCTTTTCATTAGTAAGGTCTCATCTGAACCATCATCTTTTCAAATGGGATTCTCCACCCTTATTAAAATATGGTATTTACAACTCTCAACCTAACCCACTTTCTCTTCTCTGACTGCCATAATATTTTTCTGTATAATTTTTGTTATTTATTTATTTACTGCTTTGAATGATAATCATTTGTTATTTTCATGCACTTCACACTCCTTGGAGATAGAAACTTTTCTATATTGTTAATAGCTTTATTTCTAATTCCTACAATAGTACCTGGTATATAATAAATACTCAATAATATTTGTTGGAGAAATGATTGAATATTTATGGCTTGTTTTACATATAGTTTGAACCATAACAATGACCAGCATGACACTAAAACTCTCAGGGTGTAACAGTGGCACCTGGGTGGTAACCAATAGCTCTCTAATTGGACTTCAAGTCCACTTAACAAGAGGGAAATCCTGCCTGGTACTGGAACCAAGAACCATTGTTAGCATTCAGACCTGCCCCTGACCCGCCCAGCGCCCTGACAAAGCCATCTTATATAAAGTCTTTAAAAGAAACACCCCCACCTCTCTATCTCTCTGTCTCTGTCTCTCTGTCTCTGTCTCTCATCCTTTCTCTGTCACCATGAGGTAGCACGTACCTCCTCCCTCGCTTCCTTTTCTTTCCTTTTCTCTTTCTCTTCTTCTCCTCCCCTTAGACCCTGCTCGTTTTCTCTATTTTCCCCCCTTTTCCATCCCTTAATAAAACTTTCCATGTAGGTACCATGTGTGCATGGTGTGAGTGACTTTCTGCCCTTGGCCTGTGTCTCCCTCACCTGCCATGGAGCACCTTGGGTCCACCCGCCAAGGCTTCTCTCCTGCCATTTTACAAAAGCCATGGCTAGTGAAGTCACAGACCTTGGAGGAAAACCTACAGCTACCACTTTACTAAACCAGCATAATAATAACTAACTACACACTCAATATTTATCCTTATACCCACAGAGAAGTGTACTCCTCACTCCACATCAAGGAAATTTCTCATTGCAACACGGAGATCATTATAGAACACCGCAACCAAACAAAATGCCGAGTTGTAGAGCCTAGTCCCAATGGACACATCTACAATACAACTCCTGCACCAAAGGCTCGGGAATCTATGTAAAAGAGGATGGCAAGATTTTAAAAGACAGAGGAACAGGAGGACTACTGTGAAATGACTGTGTCTCTTAGAAATGTCAGAGAAAATAAACCCACAAAATCTCACCAAAATAGCTAAATGAGACCTGAACAAAGATGACACCAGTTGACTTGCTAGGGTGAAAGAGGGGGAGCTAACAATGCCTTGGCCTTACAAGAATACAGGCAACTAAAAAATGCTGGAGCAGGAGAAATAGTCTGCTCTTTGGAGGAGCATACCAGTTGGTTATCTGAGACCAACTGGAATGGTGAGCCCCCAAAAACATATACATACAAGTAACATTATATGGACTGAGGAGGCTGTATTATATATTTAAGAACACACACACACACACACACACACACACACACACACACACACACACACACACCACACACGACAACAATGAAAGAAAAAGAGGCTATGATTTGAAAGAGAGAAAGTGCGGAGGTACATTGAAGGTTTTGGAGGGGGAAAAAGGAAGAGGGGGAATGATATAATTATATTATAATCTCAAAAAGTGAACAATTACAAAGTAAATTAAAAAATAAAAGAAGCTACCTGTGATGTGGCCTAACAACAACCCCCAATTTATGGTCCTAACCAGTACCTGACTTTTCTATGCTGTTCATCACATATTCTATGTTGAACTAAATCATGTGGTATAAAACTTCCCACCAGCACCTTCCCCCAATCCTCACACTTATAAAAGTTAGATTTTTGTTGCTGTTATTCAGGCAATTTCTCTGAAGGCTCCTCTGGGACCCCTAGCACCCTCCGGGATCCCTCTCATGGTCCTCCCTCCTACGCTTCTCAGTGGCATTCCCTTCCTCTCCCTCTCTCCCTTCTCTGTCTCTGTCTCTCTCTCATCTCTCATATATTAAGCTCTTCTCCAGCTTATAAAGCAAAGCTTCTCTTCCCCTTCAAACCTCTGCTGTGCTGTTTTATGTGTAATTGTACTGTTCATTTGCAATGTCCCCGTCAGCCTTTCTCCTAATAAAGTCCATTCCCAAAAGGCCATTCCGTGTCGGCTCCTTTCCCCAACCAACAGCTCGCTGTTCTCCATTGTTATACTCTATACAGTTAGTCAGGGTTAAAACATATTTTGTACTGGGAAAGCAACTAGGCTGTGATGTCTCTCACTTAACTCACAAGCTTCTGAGAAACAGAGGCCATGCTATAACTGTCCCTGAATTCCTACCCCTTAGCCTAGTACCTTACGATGTAGGAAGTGTTCAATAATTACTTAATAATTATTAAGGAACCTATGTAAAAGATACATGCATGGATAGGTGAGGTTTTAGTCTTTGTTTGTTTGGTTTTTTTTTTGTTTTGTTTTGTTTTGGTTTTTTGAGGCAGGCTTTCTCTGTGTAGTTTTGGTGCCTGTCCTGGATTTCACTCTGTAGACCAGGCTGGCCTGGAACCGACAGAGATCTGCTTGGCTCCGCCTCCTGAGTGCTGGGATCAAAGGCATGCGCCACCACTACCCAGCTTAGTCTTTATTTTTCAAATTGATCAGCCCAAGCTTTACTCTTACCGCAGCGGAATATTAATACAGTTGAGGCACGAATGGAGAAGGTGTAATAGTCATTGTCAGAGCCCTGCTCAGCTTCTCTTACAGTGTGTGTCATCCTTGTAATGATGAGTTTAGCCTGATTTATTCTTTGTCATTTATGTTGAGGTCTTTGATCCACTTGGACTTAAGTTTTGTGCATCCTAAGAAATGTCCTCAGCCCCTGGGCGTGGCCTTCCCAGAAAAGTCCAGGAAGTGCTTCGATCTTCTGACAATAGATTTAGTTAATGAATGGCTCAGGAAGGAACAGAACAAAGGATGTGATAACTCTGAGGTGTTCTCTTTGGGATTAGACCAGGGCTGGACTTTGGGTGGGACTCATCAACGTCTACTTTTCTCTTTTCTTTCCTTTTCTTTTTTTTTTTTTTTTTGAGACAGGGTTTCTCTGTGTAGCTTTGTGCCTTTCCTGGAACTTACTCTGTAGCCCAGGCTGGCCTCGAAGTCACAGAGATCTGCCTGGCTCTGCTTCCCGAGTGCTGGGATTAAAGGCATGCACCACCAGCACCCACTTTCCTCTTTTCTTAACCTACTCCCCCCAGTATTCTCTGTTAGGAAAGAGTGCTTTCAATGAAGTACTTGCATACAAACTCACACCTTGGAGTCTGTTTCTAGGGAGCAGAGCCTATGGCATGTTATGAAATAGTTAAGGAGACAATAAAATAATGTTCAGACAAGGATAAAAATTCCTTCCCAATGCTTCAAAGATAGGTTTTATTGTAGTTGTGTCTTAGTTTGCTTTCTATCAGTGTGATAAACACCATGTCCAAAAGCAAACTGGGGAAGAAAGGATTTATTTTATCTTACTGCTTTTAGTCCATCATGAAGAGGTCAGGCATGAACTCAAGGCAAGAACCTAGAGGTGTAACAAGGCCCCAGACATTAGCACAACTGACTCCATGATGGAAGTACCATTCAGGCTGTAAAACTCAGCATGTAGACAATATCACCTGCCAAAACAAAAACAAAGACCGCATCTATCAAGGTCCATAGTTCTGGGAAAGTCTCTAAATGTTCTAACCTTAATTTTTGGCTTCTGTAGTTCCACTTCTGGCTAATTGTTCTTGCTAACTGAAGTATGTCAACCTAGAACATGGTTTTTGTGCTTAAAAGCTTCTGAGAAAGGCTCATGTTACACTGGGATCCTGAACACCCAGTGAAATCACTGGCCAGCTAATACTTTCTATCAGCTTAAATGAGTATCTGAGTAGTCATCTCTGGTTCTACAACAGAGGCAGAAACTGAAGCAGAGGCAATGGAGGAACACTGCTTACTGGATTCTTTCTATGGCTCATTCAGCTTGCTTTTTTATACAAATCATAACTACCTGTTCAGAGGCGGCACTGCTCACGGTATACCGGGCCTTCAGACATTGATCATCAACCAAAAAATACTCCCAAAGACTTACCCACAGGTTAATCCTTTGGAAACAATTTCTCAGTTGAAGTCCCCTATTCCTAGATGACACTAGCTTAGGTTGAGATGACAGAAACAAATCAGTACAGGGTGTGAGAAGGCATCCACTATTTCCTTGGGGGGGGGGACAACAAACAAACTCATGATCCTTATTTATACTTACATGGGCTGTGTGGATAGGATGTGGATGGCCTGTGAAGGCAGAGGTGGCCTTTACTTCTGCTTGTCAACATTTTTACCATGTTTATCATGAAAACACAAGACTCAATTTCCCCTCCTATGGTGAATGTGTAATATTTATTAATATTTATTAATAAATTCATGTACCTCCATCCTCTCCACTTCACCATGTGGAAGCCCATAGTGTTCAACAGAGGCTTTAATACTGAATGTTATATCTGGAATACCTTTTATCTCTGCCAGAATATTCAAATTTTACCCATATTTTTATGTCAAATTTGACACTCAAAATGCTTCTTAAGGGATTTCCAAATTGTCATAGCTAAAATTCCTCCCCAGGCAGCTAGATTAATGTCCTGTATTAATATTCACTTTCCTTAAATCTAGCCTTACCTAATGATTGCCAGAGGAATTTTAAAAAATGAGTAAATAATTAGTGAAAACAGAAAAGTATTTCTGAGGACTCTTAGTTGCTTTTATTTTTGATACAAATTCTACAAATAAACAACTCCAAATAACTAAGAAGAATTAGGAAAATAGCAACCTCAGTACTAATAAGTGGTTTTTTAAATAAGAAATATAACAAGTATACCCAACTACTATGAATGTGGTCTTTCATTTGATTTTGTAAGAATTTCAGCCATCATGCATGTTCTCAAGTTCATTTTCAAGCAGCTGTGCTAATAATGAGACACACCTTCTTTAGAGACCCCTAGCCAGCCCTCAAGAGCTCACTTAGGTACTCCATGTCTCCTGAAGTCCTGTCCTTTAGGTCTGGGGTGGGCCTCAGAGTGCTCACACAGGTCTGGGAACAATTGTCCTTCATGACAAGAGATTCTCTAAGTAGTCAGGATTCTCTCTGTCTTTCCCTATCTCGCTAAGGCCTTGCTTAAGCAGCATGTCATGATTTTCAGAGGCTTCTTAGAGCACTTGCCTTTCCTTTTCACATGCACAGCACCCAAGAACACCTGCAGTGTCTATGACCCACCCAAAACCAGACTAGCATTTTTTTCTTCGGTTTCTTTTATTTATACCCTTAACTCCCTAACATAGTTATAGTTCCTGCTGGGGGAAGCAAATGGATCCTTACTTTCACTATATTCCAAAAAATGTTGGGCAATTTTAAATACTTAAGGTTTAATATATTATTATCAATTTAGGCAAAAAATATTTTAAAACTTTGTAATAGTTGGAAAATAGAAAATGAGAAACACTGAATGCAGTGCCAGTTTTTAAGAAGAGAGCATTCCATGAACATAAGGCTACAAACAAGTGAAAGGAGTACAGAAAGGCAGACGATGTCCTGAGAAAGCAGAGCTACACTTCTGCATTGTACAATTCACCAAATAAGTGAGGGTTACTTTGTAATCTTAAAAATTAATAAGTTCATTACTACACTGCCATTAAACAAACACTCTAGGTGTGGAGACTAATAAACAATTTAGAAAGAATCTACTACTTAAACATGACTCACTTTAGCATTCCAATCTCTTGTGAAATTTGTATGAATCCACAAGCATGGGGACAAAAATTCTTATCCCTCACAGGATAATCTTCAGGGTTTATACTGACTAGAAATACCTGGCTTCACATGAGTTGGCTGTGACTAAATCTGTTACAGTCAAGGACTCCTCATGGTCTTTCTGCCTTGTGCTATTTCTCAACTCAGGGACACTTGTCTACTCTAGACCATTCTTTAAATACTAACTAGTAACTTGAAGCAGTTAAGTTTGGTTATATATCCTATGAGCTGACTGCTGCCCAACAGATCCAAGAGTCAGATACAGACCTTTTCTCCTTAGGATAGGGTCAAGGCTACAATGGAAAAAAATGGTACAAAGAGAAATGATATATATAAGATCAGTTTCTCAGAAAAATGTTTAATTCACTCTCATTAGATTGGCAAATGCCATACTTGACACACCTGAGTCAGAGAACAGGATGTTCTAGTTATATTTAAGCTGCACCTAGAGGTCAGTTCAAGTTCCTTAAAACCCCATTCACTGCAAAATAATAGGGACTGTGTGTGCTCACAGGGTTAAGAAGAGAACTTCTCCTGATGGAGACATGGAGCTGAAGAGGCTAGCTCCTGCCTCCCAGGTTGATGGGTCCTAGAAAAGAAGTGGTAAATTCAGGAAAAGAGAACCCTCTCAAGGATCTGGCCACCATATGAGGAACTCAAGGAAATGTCCTGCAAAAGCAGTCAAAAATAAGAAAGCTTGAATGTCAGTCATTAAAAATACAAACAACAAATACCGGTGAGGATGTAGACAAAGGGGTAATTATACACTGCTGGTAGGGATGCAAACTAGTCCAGCCTCTATGGAATTTGGTGAGGAGGTTTCTCAAAAAGATTGAAGAGACCTATCATGTGACCTAGTTATACTACTCCTGAGTAATTACCCAAAGGACTCCTAGTCAACAGATCACTGAGATACTTATGCATCTATGTTTATTGTAGGACTATTTACAATACAGAACCAACCTCATTGGCCATCAATAGAGGAATAGACAAAGAAAATGTGGCATATGAACAGAATGGAACTTTTCAACTACAAAGGAGAATGGAGTTGTATTGTCTGCAGGAAAACGGAGGCAATTGGAGACAACTGCATTAAGCAAATTAAGACAGTCTCAGAAAGACAAATGTATGTTTTCTCTCATTTGTATTTTCCAGATTTTATACAGACACATAAAATCATACATAGCCTTAAAGTAGAAGTGAAATTGTGTGGAGAACAAAGGGAACCATCTGGGATGAGAGGGACTAAAGATGAGCATAGGGAGATATGGGGTGGAGATAAGTTTGATGCACAACATATTCAGGTAAACATGTTTTTTAAAAAATTTAAAAATGAGGTTTAACATAAAGTTTTCTTTTTTTTCTCAAACTGAGGAAGTAAGAAGATCCTCAGAGGATGGTGAAGAATCTACAACCCCAGCCTTCCAGACACGTTTGCTTACCTCCATGCTTCATTGCAAAGCCAAGCCTAGGAGAGAAGCTAAGATGATAAGATATAAATTATTATAAAGCATGATTTCATCACATAACTTATAGAATCTGTATTTCAGGAGTCTTTCTGTCTCCCAGTGATGGCTTGGGGGAAGCATGCAGCCATATTAGAGAATGAATATGAGAAAGGAACTGAGGAAGCCTTAAGAGCAGAGGGCAGCTCTGGATAGCAGCCAGTCAACAATCTCAGCCCAACAATCACAAGTAACTGAATTGCTCCATCAAGAATAAACAAACGGGGCTGGAGAGATGGCTCAGAGGTTAAGAGCACCGACTGCTCTTCAAGAGGTCCTGAGTTCAATTCCCGGCACCCACATGGTGGCTCACAACAATCTGTAATGAGATCTGGCAACCTCTTCTGTGTACATAATAAATAAATAAATCTTAAAAAGAGAATAAATAAACGAATGAACAAACATAAAAATAAGACAGCATATCCTCACTGAGTTCTGCCTCCATACAAAAATCTAGCCCTGGCTGAAACCTTGATGACAGACTTGTGAGACAACTGCCTAAGACTTTTGACTCACAGGAATAAAGAAAGTAAAGATATATTGTAGTGACTACACTTTACTTGTAGTCATTTGAAGAAAAAGGAAGTCAATACACTAACAATAAGGGCAACTGACACATTCTCAAGGTGGGTATTGCATAGAAGTCTTAACTTTGCATATGATACATAATAAATGTTTGGCAAATATAGCTTAATCATTATATCATAAGCATCTTAAAGACCACCAAAGTCATCTTAATTTTCCTATTCTTGGATCCCTCCTATTTTACCATCACCTCTCCCTAGCAAGCTAGTACCGAGGAACAAAATCCAATGGGACAAACAGTTCCTTTCACATTACTGCTAGCCTAAAAAGCCAACCAATTTTAAAATCTAACTGGAGTTGAATTAGTATTGTTACCGCACTGTTGATTCCTGCCCATCGACCTGCCACTCCATTCTAAGAACTTGCCTTTCAAGGATACAGCAATCTTCTGGTCATGCTTCATTGGTAAAGAACAGAAGAGAATAAGCCAGGACACAGTACTCTAGGGGTTCAGTTAAAAATGGCAGGAAAGCCCAGAGAAAATAGATATGTCATTCTGGAGTCAAGTTGAAGCAAACAGAAACAAGTAGGAAACAATTAGCAGAACAACTGCCAGAAGGCTTGGGTTAAAATGACATGGAGTAGTAATAAAATACTGGAAGGGTACTGTCAGAGGAAAACACAACAATTGCTTTGAAATCTAAGTCTATGCATTTCTGCATCATCTAGCAGAGTCACTCAGAGGCTGCTTAATATCTCAGCATGTATCAAAAATACATGAGGAAATTACAAGCCTCTTTTATGAACAGGAGAATAAAAAAGAAAGCACCTTTCAGAGTATTTCAAGATAAAGCTTTTACAAAACCTGAACTATTTTAGACAATAACGTGTTAAAGCAAATTAACACCCCCTTATATCAAGTAAAAACTTCAAAGCTAAGCCATTACATATAATGGAGTGAGGCAGAAAAATGAAATCTGCTGTACAGGGTGCATAAAACAAATAGAAATTACCATTATAAGACACCAAGAAATAGTCAATAATTCAAAAGATGATTAAAAAATAAACAACATATTAGAAATAAAAACCTGGCAGAGGGAGCATTCTAATAATGGATTTCATTTGGGGCTTATGGTAACCCGAGGATCTTTGAGAGACTATGAGGAGAATAGCTATTAAACCATAGACTATTGTGGTTTTTGCTTATGTTTCTTTTTATATCAAAAATAATGTAAAACAGCTTACTTTATATGGAGAAAAAACACTTCAAAATAATGAAAATCTAAAGCATAGAAGTACTAAAAATAAGAAAGATTTCTCCAAGAAATTGGATGACTCAAACTGCTAGAAGACAAGATTATAATTATGTAATTCTTTTACAACTACAATGTTACCATTGATTTTTTTTAATTCTTTGAGTTATTTTTTTCTTCCTTTCTTTGTACATACTCCTAGTCCACAAACATGGTGGGTTTACTGTCAAAATGCTGATGACTGTTGAAGGAAAATACTTCCATGTTGTTCCTGTGAACAAAACACCATTTCAAAAAAATGAGCTTTGATTTTTTTTTTTTTGGTTTTTTTAAGACAGGGTTTCTCTGTGTAGCTTTGTGCCTTTCCTGGCACTCACTTGGTAGTCCAGGCTGGCCTCGAACTCACAGAGATCCGCCTGGCTCTGCCTCCCGAGTGCTGAGATTAAAGGCGTGCGCCATCACCGCCCGGCGAGCTTTGATTTTTTTTTTTTTTTTTTGAGATTTCTTTCAGAATTTGTCCTTATTTCTAACATTAGTGATGGGCAAATTTTATCACAGTGTAACATCAACTTTATATTAAAACAAATGACTTTTCAAACTGCAGAACAAGTGCACTCACAGTCTTAACAGTCTATCACCACTCTAGAAGAAATCTGACCAACCATGGATTAATCTTCTAGTAGATTGAGTTCTGAGGCAGTAACAGATTTTTTAACTTGAAGATGACAATAACAAGACACATGACTCTATTTGTGTGGGTGGTACTAGAAATTGAACTCAATACACTACACATGCTAAACAAGAGCTGCATCCCAGCACACAGTCCCTTTTAATATAATGTTGTTCTCGGAGGCAAATTATATTCCCAGAATGCAGTAGAGAAACAGTTGAGTTTACTGGTTATTATGAAGCTTGAAATTGCAGACTACTTTTAACATATGTATTTTTGATGACTTCTAAGAATTTGGGTTTTCACTGGATTTTAGAACCAACCTGTAAACAAGCCTATTTGGTGTCATATAATTAAGAGTTTGTTATAATAATTGTTATGTACTATTTTGAAAAACTTTGTAATAAGTAGAACAGCAATTCCAAGGGACTTCAGTTAATAGTTCAGTATCCAAAGGGGAAAACATAACTATCATTTAAGACTGTAGACAAAACAAGGCAGTTTTCTGTATCTGGAGATGTTGACATATTTTTATCAAATATGACTTTTTTCCTATTATTTTTTAATCTTACCATGAGCTAGAATCATTTTTGAAATCCTCTAAATTCAATTATTCTTGTGTTTTCCTAAGTTACTTCCTTTCACTAACAAAGAAATTCTGCACCATATTTTACACCTTATAAAACTATGTCCATCTGTCCAGCTTCATCTCCATTTCCCACATCTTCATCTCAATCAACACATAAAAAGAGTATCTTTTTATGGAGTAGAGTCTATTTGAGGAAATCACATTAATGAGTTCCAGGGTTGCTACTTTGTACACAGTGCCTTGTGTTATGATTATTTCTTCTTTATGTGCCTTGTTGTGATGGTCAAAAATAATGATAACTCTCATCTCCATCATAGGAATAAGGATCTTTCATTGGGAATTATGCCAAGAAGCATGATAAATGCTTGTTGAATAGGAAAATCAATAAATGACTGAATGTGTAGGAAAAAGAATGAAATGACTAATTCTCAATTATATACTAATAAAGTATAGCTGCTTTAGGAATATAAAGAAGGAGATAAACACAAGTTAGTTTTGACATGAGCTGAGAACTGAAAATTGGCAAAGGGTGTGGGTGAAGGATCTTTTATGTGTGGCTTGAAAATGCAGCACTAGGGAGCGGATAAGATAGCTAGTACGCAGGGAAAGTGAGCGATCCAGCCTGCCTTCTAGAGGGTGGCCTTCCCCAAATCCCATGTGAGCCTCGTGAAATTGTTTATATACAAGACAATTTACAGAGTGTTTTCACTGAAGTATGAACTCCCCCGCCCCCAAACCAAAACTAAAGTAAAGGCAAACTACATAGCAAGGTCAAAATACAATGAAAGGAAATAGGGGGCACTCAGGGAACCACAGAACCACACCAGAATTGCTGCAGGTTTTATGAAAGGATTACACAATCTATAAGAGTCTGTAAAGATGGCTGCTCTTTCTCATACTCAGTAGGGCGTGGTAGCTTGCTCAGTTCTAATCTGGAAACTCACCTAATGAGGGATTAGTTGCCTGTAAACATTTAGTTGAAATGTTGCCTTATCCTTCTGCATCATCGTCTCAAGAATACTGAAAATCTACATCCTGGGTTTTCAGATGTGACTAAAATAGCCAAGGGTTCCTGAGGGACACTCATTACCCTATAGTAAGGTAATTTGCTGTTTCAAAGAGCAATGGTGACCAATCATGCTGTGGTGCTGTGAGCTGACAGCAGTGCTATAGAGAGGTTTTCTGCAATAGGTTCCAAGTTATATAATGTCATTCCACCAAATAATTTTAAACAAATGTAGCTTTGAGATTTTCAACATGACAGTCTGTTAATCAAGCTTTAGCTTCCTGATTTTGAATGTAAGAAGAAGCATAATGCATCACTTGCCCTGATCAGTAACAGCAGGTACGTCTAGCCTAACACCTCCACTAGCAGACACACTGCCATTTTGCTATGGAGAAAAACCTTAATTTTCAATACTCCCTGAATAGGTCTTTCAGAAAGCTATTTCAAAGCAGATTTCCAGGAGCAACTTCTAGGGGCAGCTGAAAGAATGACGCTTTTAGCATGCTTTGATAGCCATCAAAATCCCCAAATTACATAAATGCTTAATAACAAGTAAGAATTTCTAACCTGGGCCTGCATAAAATATCACCTTTCCCAGAGAGCCTTACAGGAAACTTGGAAGGCATTTTGTGGGCATTTTAAGTTCAGAATGCATGAAAAGCAATGTGAAGTCTGTAGCTAGTTTGAAAGATTTTTTTTTTTTGCTCACCCTTTTGTGGTCTCCAAATTACAAAATATGTTTTATTTAATATATTGTAGGTTTAATGTCTTCCAAAGATTGTAATTAAGTTCCTACATGAATTAAGCCCTGATGCATCTTCTAACTACTGCTGATACCTAACCTTTAAAGACAAAACCAAGTCACTCTTACAGAATCAATGCTGGGTGAAGTGGAGATATTTATTCTAGATACAACACACTGATATTGAGACACACACTCAACATTCTATTTATATTGTACTTTTTATTATTACATTGAAAGAAATTGTTCTTAAGTAATTAAACATAAACAACAAAACTAAACCATAATGTCACAAATTAAAAGGGATGGGTGGATAATAAAAAGCTGTAAAATACTCCGTTCTCATTAAATTTATCTGTTTGGCAATAAACTTTAAATAATTCAAACAAAGTCCAATTAGAGATGCTTTTAATTTCAAAGCATAAGTTGCAACAGTATAAAAACAGCATCTAATCATAATATTTACCAAGCACCCACATGCTCATAGCATTCAAAATGTCAGAAGAGCTTGCACAGTGGGGCATAGCTGCACATGCCTTGACAACTTCTCATTTTCAGAACGTGAAGTCTATTTTCATGCCCTCAAATCTAGGCAAACACTACAGTTCTGTTCTACAGAACGTGGGTAAATTAACACTAACTCCTGATGTTAGGTCTTTAAACATCTACAGATTTCCCCTTCTTGTTGGAGATTTTTCCTTCTGGAATCTATCTAGTACCCTAAAAGAAACCCAGGGAACATGGAGAAGTCCTCCAAAGAAAATTAAGACACTCTAGTCTGCTGACAATCTAGTGGACTTCCACTTTCTACCATCAGTCATTGTGAGTAAATGAGTAATCTTTCTTCCCAGTCCAGTCCAACCTATGAATGATTGTAGCTAAATCAACATCACTTAGAAATTTGAGATTATAAACTTCAACTATACTTGAAGAATCACCACATGTCAAATATTAATATATCAGAGAAAACATTCCATAATTGTGTGAACAATCTATTATAATACTCTATTTTCCAACTAAATTAATTTATGGGGTCATTTTTTTAATACTTCAACCAAAATAGTATAAATACAAGAGATTTAATGCAGAAATAAACAAAAGAATTCAATTATTTCTAGTTAAATATAGAGTAGATTTAAATAAAATATAGAGCAATGTGACTCTAATTTTTTGTTTAGAAATAGAATATTTTTAATAAAAACATAATTTATGTTTAAAGAAAAATGCTTTTATGTTTGAGTTAAAACTCAGATCCTATAAAGTTTGCCATTATAAAGAGTACAATCTAATGGTGTTAAGTATATGCACAAAATCATACATTACCACTATCTAATTTATCAGAGAAACTATGTATCCATTCATAGTTCGTTCCCATTTCTCACTTCCCAGACTCTGGCAGTAATTAATCTACCATCTGTTACTAACTGGACATTTTGTTTATCTAAGCAAGTCACATAGTGTGTGGCTTTTTGTGTCTGGTTTCTTTTAGTTAGCATCATGCTATGGAAGAGTACACCATTCCTTTTAATGGTACATTCATGATACAGAAACAATTAGTTTTATTTATCCATTCAGGAACTTGTAGATCCTTGGTTGCTCTGCAATGTGGCTTCTTATAATTGTGATATCCATGTATAGGCTTTTTGTGGGATAGCCTAAAAATCATCTTTTGTACAAACTAATATCATTTTAAATTAACCGGTGAATATTTTGAATATTTTCAAGCTTTAAATGCCATTATAAAATACACTTAAAACTTACCCCTCTTGCCCCAATTAAAAAGTGTATTGGGCTCCAAAACCAATAATTTTATTACTACTACTGAAGAAAAATACTTCTACTTTTTCTTTCTCAGGGAAATATAAAAATAATTTTTTAAAAAATTTCCTTTAAATTGTTGATTCAAAGGAATTTAGATTCACAGGTTTAAAAACTTTTATTTTGGGGGGGAACTTTTATATTTATGCATGTTTTGCTTGCATGTATGTCTGTGTATCACATAAATACAGTACCCTTGGAGGTCAGAAGAGGGTGTCAGATCCCCTGGAACTGAAGTTACAGAGAGTTGTGAGCCACTGTGTGGGTGCTGGGAATTAAACCCGGGTCTTCTGCATGAGTTGTTAGTGTTCTTAACCACTGAGCCATTTCTCCAGGCCCAATAGTTAGCTTTTATAAAAACTACTATTGAACAGCTTTGCTTGCCTTGATTGTTTTTATGAAGAAACAATGATCAGCCAATAAATCTGAAAGATTGTGATATTGTGTCCCTCAATATATTGTGTACCCTAATAAACTTATCTGGGGTCAGAGAACAAAAGAGCCACTAGATAGACATAGAAGCCAGAAAATGGTGGCAACACACACCTGTAATCCCAGCACTTGAGATCTCCTGTCTTGCTTGAGAAATATACACACCTTTATTCCCAGGAAGTGATGGCAGGAAGCAGAAAAGTATATAAGGCGTGAAGACCAGGAACTAAAGTCTTTTTAAGCTTTTAGGCTTTTAGCAGCAGTTCAGCTGAGATCCATTCAGGTGAGGACTCAGAGGTTTCTAGTTTGAGGAAACAGGATTGGCTGAGAAGTTGGCAAGGTGAGGTTAGCTGTGGCTTGTTCTGCTTCTCTGACCTTTCAGAATTCGCCCCAATATCTGGCTCTGGGTTTGTTTTTATTAATTAATAAGACCTTTTAAGATTCGTGCTACAAGATTGTAATTGCCTTATGGCCTATAAATGTACTAAATAAGATGAAATCCCATGCTGTTTTTTATAAACTGCTAGAGTTTTCTAAAACTCTTGGGTTTCCCCTTAAGTATATAAGCTCTTTAATCCCATGACTCAAATGGGCTACACAGATCACTATCAATCCTTGGAATTCTGAGATGTTTTTCTTGGCCAGTTTACACCCGAGGGTGAAATTTCTGCTCCTGTTAGTGTCATTTCCTTCAGAGTTTTAATAGTTGCTGTTACTCTACCTTCTACTTATTTTTTTTTATAGAATCCTTTTTCTTTCTTCTTTTTAATAATTTATTTAATTTTATTTTATGTGCATTGGCATGAGGATGTCAGATGTCCTAGAATTGGAGTTGCAGACAGTTGTGAGCTGCCATGTGGGTACTTGGAATTGAACCTGGGTCCTCTGGAAGAGCAGCCAGTACTCTTAACCACTGAGCCATCTCTCCAGCCTTAGAATCCTCTGTTCATTAGACATCTTCATAAATATAATTTTGAACCAATGTTTTATATTCAATAAAAGGGAAAGCTTCAAAGTCTCCTAGCAAGAAACACATTTGGTGGCTTTAAGACTATGCAGGATTACTATATGTTTGGAGCCACCAAGGAAGGGAATAAGGTAGAGAGTAAGGTCTAAAAGACTTTGGGAAAGACTTAGAAAACTGGTATATGAAAAAAAAAAATAACCTAGTTGAAAAATAAGAAGCGTAGAAATCTCTCTGAGCCACAGTCTAAGAACAGAGTCACCTACAGAGTGTTCAAAATGTCCTTTCAAATAACAACGAAACACATGCTCCTGGGTGGACATTTATTGACCCATGAAGTTGCATGTAGAAGTTCATGCAACAGATAAGACCACACTATACAAATCAGCTAAAAACTCCTACATAGATAATGTAACAGTTCCAGCTTCTGGGTCAGTGAGATGGCCCAGTATGTTAAGCTACTTGCTGCTAAACTTGAGACCTGAGTGTGATCCATACAGAGTGGAACAAAAACTGATCCATGTGTGTTTTACTCTGACCTCCATATACTTGCATCCACTCACACACACATGAAATTTAAAAGAATGAATAGATGTTGAAAAGTTTTAAGTCCCAGATCTTTGTACAGAGGAGCCCTTTGAGCTGCTAAACTTTTACTCTGCTCAGGCTGGCCTCGTCTCAGGAAATTTGACTTTTCCTAGTAAACAGTCCCCCATTCTGCTCAGGTATTTGGAGATATAAGAACCTAGAATCCCCACAGCAACACCTCCAAATTTTTATAGCAGCGGATATTACCAAGATTACATATGTACTTCTGATTTTCTGAATCTCTCCAAATTTAAAATCTCATTTAATAATAAACCAGGTTCCTGAAGGCTTCACACCATGGCATTTCTGTGCATGACAAAGTACCAAATTATAAATAAAAAAGCATCTGGTTGCATATTTGAAGTAGGGAGACCACCCACACTTTGGTTACAGCTCCCATTCACCTTTTGAAGTCGGGGAGTATACCCATACTTAACCCCAACTGTGGCTCTCCAGGAGTATAACAATACTTTGCACCCAACTGTCAGTTACCACTTGAGGTTTACAAGATCACCAGATTTAGACTCTCACCACAAGTCACCCTATGAGGTCAGAAGGTCAAGGAGGCAGCCAAATTTGATTCCCCACACAATCCCACCCAGCTTTGGATTCCCCTCTACAGCTCTTCCTTTTTTATATAATAGCCAAGACTGGCATAGCAGGCTACCTCAATCTATCACTATATAGAGTTTCTTCTTTTCTCCCCACTCTGTAAAGATCCAATGATCTTTCTTTTACCTCTCCCAAAGAAGACAGGCTGCCTTGCATCACAGTCTCTGTGACTGGTCATCATGAGAGATTTTTGAGTGCTTATCTTTACCACTTTCTTTTTGGTCTACCTTCAACCTAAACTCCCAAGTCTTCTACCACCCAATCTTTTTCTCTGCTTTTACCAATCCTCCTTCTTTCTATGTCCCCATCCTCTATTTCCTACCAAAAAACTAATATTAATCACTAATCCCACTTTGATTTCTTCTTTTATTTTCTTCACTCATATCAACAACAAATAATAAAGTAGTACACACAGTACTGTGGGTGTCCTTTATTCCTTGAAATAATTGATACTTAGGCAATGACTCTTCTATAGTGACCTAATATCATAATTTCAGAATGGGTTTACCGCTGGACAGCAACTGTGGTTGCAGATAGTACTCAATTTGCAGAGGTAGTATGAAGACAGAGCCTTATGTTCTGATAGGTCTAAAATAAGAAAACACCACCAAAACCCTACTACAACCTAGTCTTTGAAGAACACTGCAAACACTGCCACCAGAAGCAGGAAAGCAATTCCGATTTAAAACATAATAAAACTTTAACCAATGATAGGAACATGAAAAAAATTCACAACCTCCAAAATAAACTAATCCCATGATAATGTCTCAATTATGAAACAGAAAAAATCCTAGATACACAATTATAAATATGATTATGATTATATTCAAATATCTCAAAAATGCACACATAAATTCCAAAAGAACACAACAAACATCTGGATGAAAGAAAGAAGTCAATTTATTATATGAAGAGAGAATTCAATGAAGATAAGGAAATACTAGAGGTAAACAAATTGAAATTATTAAAATGAAAAACACAATACATGAAATAAGTTCTGTGGAAGGCCTCATAGGTACAGTGGATTGTGTGGAGAATAGAATCTCAGTGCTTGAAGACAAAGTAGAGGAACTAGATGACTCAGTAAAGGTCAGTGATGTCTTTAAATGTTTATGAAAATAACATACATACATGATATTTAGAATATCACAAAGACAAAGTCTTTATGACCATAAGAAAATTGTGTGAAAGGAATAGAAAATGCTTTCAATAAAAGCACAGAAGAAAATCCCCAAATCTAGGAGAAGAGATGTCCATCCAAATACAAGTGGACCCCAGGAACACCAAGTAGACAAGATCGCAAAGAAACTTCCCCCATCACTCCATAGTTGAAACACTAAATAAATAGAACTAAGAAAAGAGATAAGGGTGAAATCCCATAAGAATAACTGCTGATTCTCAGTGGAAACCCTAGAAATCAGGTGGGCTTGGAAAGGTATATTTCAGATTCTGAAAGATAACAATGGCAAAATCAACCCAACACACCCAGAAAAATAACACAGCTGAAGAAACAAGTAAAAGGAACATATGAGCACCAAGTCAGCCCTGCAGTGGAAAATGGAAAGAATGCTTTGGATTGATGAGAAAGAGCACACACACAGGATAAAGGGAAAATAATAAATAAGGCTAAGATAGTTGTTAAACCAAACAGGAATAAGAAACAACAAAAATCACACACCAACAAAGACAGAAATCAATACAAACCTTTTAATAATTATCATTAATTTCCTTAAAAAAGATACAGACTAGCAGACCAGGTTAAAAAAAAAAACAGCACCTGAGTTCAATTCTGAGCACCCCTGTCAAGTGGCTCACAACTGCCTGTAACTTCCAATCCAGGGGAATCTCCAATGCCTTCTTATGGACTCCATAGGCACACAGCACATGCCCATAACCATGCACAGACACACAAGCACACACATAATTTAAAATAAAAGTCAATCTTGAAAAAAAAGAAACAAAATCCTTAGTTTTATTGCCTCTTGGAAACAAAATAAATGCTATCTTAGGATGAAAGAATGAGAATAGTGTCTTCCAACCAAATGGAACAAAACAAACAAACAAAAAACACCCGCTAAAGCAAACAAAACAATAACAGGCAGATATTGTTATTCTAATAGCTAACAAAAGAAACTTCAAATATAGTCACAAAGATAAAGGGAGGTCACTTCACATTGAACAAAGGAATAATCCATCAAGAAAAAATGTTCTAAATGAACACAAACTAAAAGACAAAGCTCACCCAGTTTGATTAAACAAATACTACTAAGTATAAAGTCACAGATTAACTCCAACAAAGTAAAAGTTCATGATTTCAACACCAAATTCTTACCATCAGACAGAAATAAACAGAGAAACACTGAGATTCAAGGATGCTGAAATTACATATAATACATATACATAGAATACACACACACATACACACACACACACACACACACACACACACACACACACACACACACATAATGAAGTAGTGCCACTTGGCATGATAATGGTCCCCCAAAGAGTCATAGACTATCTAACAAAAGCCCTAGTGTTAGATGTGGAGAATCACCCGTCAAGTGGTTGTTCAAGACAGACCAAGACACTCTCAAAACAATAGTCTATTGCTGTTACCCTCAGTTGCCTCCCAGTAATTGAAGGTAAGCTGTTATTACTGAAGACACCACATGCAGGAGCTGGAGGAATTAAACTGGACTTGATTTAGGAGCCCCCTCCCTGAGGATTAGCTTCCATAGTGAGTGTCTGAAGGTGCTATGCAAACTGACAAGAGAAGAAAACAATCAATAGTCCTATCCATCTGTAATGCCTACCAACCCCTACAACGACCAGCATGGCAAGTTACTTCCAAAGGTACAATACTGGCACATGTATCTAGGTAGTAACCAATAGCCATCTAATTGGACTTATAGCCCACTTAATGGGAGAGAATTAATGCTTGGTACTGTAAATCTAGCCAACTAGCCATGGCTAATGGGGACCCTAGAGGTGCACCTTCTACTGCCAATTTCCTACACTAGTATAATTTCCTATTGCCTTCTAAATACCTATCCCTATATTCACAGATATGTGTACCTCACCCCTCATCAAAGAAGCTTCATTTTGCAGTAGACAGAGACCATTACAGAAAGCTACAACTGGTCAAAATGGAAAAAACAACATCTGTGGGGTTCCCAGTGCCAGATGATAAATCTATAACACAAACTCTACACCTAAGGTCCAGGGAACATTATAGAAGAGGAAACAGGAAGATTGTGAGAACCAGAGGACATGGAAATATGCTCTAAGACAGTGTTTTCTCTATATGACAGGGAAACTGTACCCATGAAATCTTAACAACAGGCTGCCAAACCAGGCATGGTGACATACGCCTTTAAACCCAGCACTTGGGAGGCAAAGGCATGCAGATCCTGAGTTAAAGATCTGGTTTGCAGACTGAGTTCCAGGATAGCCAGGACTACAAAAATCAAAACAAACTAACAAACAATATGATTGCCTAAATAAGAGCTGAACAATTATTATATTAAGGTGGTTGTGGGAACTCTCACAAGGTCCTACTCATAGATGATGAACCATTAGCAATTAATAACCACTGAGAAAGGGAGAATCACTCTTTCCCAGGAAGAGCCCTCTAATTGGTTATCCAATACCAAGTATCTAGCTGTAGCCAGCCCTAAACACATATGTACAAGCAACATTAAAGGAACTCAGCAGGCCGTGTGTGTGTGTGTGTGTGTGTGTGTGTGTGTGTGTGTGTGTATCTGTGTATGTATGCACATAAAAACAATAATTATAGAATAAAGGGTTATGAATTTGAGATGGGAGGGGGACATGGAAGAAGTTATAGAGAGAAGAGGAATGAGTAGAAATGATATAAATACATTAAACTCACAAAAATGTACACTAGAGTTCTATAATTACAAAAAAAATAGTAGAAATCAAACATGTTTTAGAGGACTGTTTAAAAAATTAAGCCATTTAAGAGAGAATTTCTTATAAATAAAACATAGATCGTGTTTCTAAAAAATAAAATAAATAATACTTAAAATTGTCTAAGCTCATTATAAAGACCAATAATTATAGTAGGACAGGCCCATAGGGTCAAGGAAATTGACTCAAACCAGTTGCCAAGGCATGCACATTACTTACTTCCTTATGAGGCAACTTGAGTGAGTCTGCCTGAGGACCTAGCAACAGGCGCTGTCAGAGTTCCTGGTCACTGTCAGGGTTCCTGATTGTGCCTAGCCAATGAGAAATAACCATGTAATGCCACCAGATTTGGTGGGACACAGCTTGGGTGCTGGGAGGAGAGTATATAAGGCCTTCCCCTTATTGAATAGATGAGTTTGCTGTTTGCCTTTAACTGACTTCTGCTGTCTGTGTCATTGATGCCGTGCCTTCTCACCCTCTCCCCCGAGGAAGCCCGTAGGATCTTGCAACATCAGGAGCTATTAGTATCCAGCAACAAATAATAAACAAGTTAGAGTATTTTAAAGACACCATAGCTCAAATGATCCTGACAGACATCTACAGAACACTCTACCCAAACACCACACAATATGCATTGTTCTCAGTGGCTCATGGGAATCTCTCTAAAGGAGACCATATATTATGACATGAGCAAGTCTCAGCAAATAGTCATTCCTCATATTCTATATGAACACCATGGAATACAGACTACAAATCAATACCAATGGTCACTGAAGGAATAAAAAATGAAATCAAAATATTCCCAGAACTGAAAAAAAGATAAAGACACAGAATACCTAAACTGTGGGATACAATCAAGGTAGTACTCAGAAGGAAGTTTTATAGTTCTCAGTGCATAGTTTAAAAAAAATCAGTGAGATCTCAAATAAATGATTTAATCATGTACCTTTAAGGCACTGGGGAGGAAAAAGAACAAATGAAACACTAGTCAGTAGTCAGGGAGAAATAACTAAAATCAAAACAAAAAGTAATGAAATAAGGACAAATAAAAAAAAACCAAGAACCATTGAGACAAAAAAGTTTATTCTTTGAAAAGATAAACAAGATTGATAAATCTTTAGCCAAATTCACTAGAAGAAAATACCTAAGTTTAAAAAAAGAAGAAGAAAAGGGAGATATCTGCAGACACCAATGAAATCTGGAACTTCTATAGAACATACTTTAAAATTCATATTCCAGTGGACTGGAAAATATGATAGAATAGATGAATTTCTAGAAGCATATGACTGATCAAATTTAACCCAAGAGGAAATAAATAACTTAAACAGATGTGTAACAAGCAATGAGAGTGGAGCAGTAATTAAAAATCTCTGAACTGGAACCAGCCCAGGTGCAGATGTATTTGGTGCAGAATTCTAAGAAAAACCAGCACCAACATTCTTCAAATTATTGAAAACTTCCAAATTTTTATGAAGCCTCTGTTATCCTGATTCCAAAACCAGACAAACACACAACAAAAGAAGAAAGAAAGAAAATATAAGAGAAAATCACAAACTAATCTCCTTGTTGAACATACATACAAAAATTCTCCACCATGATCAAGGTGGCTCTCACATAGAAATACAGGGATAGTTCAACACATGTAAATCAACAAATGTAATTCATCACATAAACGGTTTCAAAGACAGAAAGCCCATCATTTTCTCAATAGGTCTTTGAGAGGAAAAAGTCTTTGATAAAATTTAAGTTCCTTTCTTGATAAAAGCCCTGGAGAGACTAAGAATTGAAAGAAACACATCTCAACTTAATAAAAAGGCTACTATGACAATTCTATGGTCAACATTATATTAAATGGAGAAAATTCATAGCATTCCCATTAAGACCAGAAGAAGAAAGATTCCCACTCTCTGCACCCTGTTCAATATAGAGATTTAAGTCTTAGCTATTGCTAAGCAATAAGACAAAAGAAGACAATAAGAATAATACAAACAGGAAAACAAGAAGTTTAAGTGTCTCAAATTGCAGATGGCAAGGTTCTATACATGAGAAACCCCAAAGAGTTTGCTAGGAAATTCCTGGAGCTGATAAGCACTTTTAGCAAAGTGGCAGGCTACAAAACTAACACACAAAAATCAATAACTTTCCTCTATATCAATAATGACCATGCTGAGAAAGAAATTATAGAAACATTCCCATTAGCAAATGCCTCAGTAAAACAAATCAAAACAAAACCAAAATATGTTGGGATAAACTTAACCAAAGAAGTGAAAGGATAAAACTTAAAACATTGAAGAAGTTAAACACCGGGAGATGGAAAAATCCCTCATATTCATGGATTTGAAAATTATTATCTTATTAAAAGCAATATACATATTCAATACTAATCAAAATTCCAACTTAGTTCATCATAGAAAAATTTTCAAAAAAAAAATCTTAAATTTCATAAAAAAGCACAAAGACCTAAGATACCCAAGGGTATACAGAACAGTCAGTCAGAACACTCCTGAAGACATCTCAGTACTCTATTTCAAGCTATACTACAGAGCCATATTAATAAAAACAGCATGGTACTGGCACAAAAATAGACAGATTAATGGAACAGAATTGAAGATCCAGACATATGTGCACACAACTATTGCCACTTGATTTTTGACAAATGACCCAAAAATACATATTGGAAAATAGATAATCTTCAACAAATGGTGCTAGGAAAACTAGATGTCAACATGTAGAGAAATGGAAGATGATCTCTATCCCTTATACTGCACAAAATTCAATTCCAAATGGACTAAAACCTTAAATGATATTCCAGAAACTAGTAGAGATAAAGAAGGAAGTGCACTTAGAGATGCAGATACAGGGCTGGACAGATTGCTCAGTGGTTAAGAATGCTTACTGCTCTTCGAGAGGACCTGAGTTTAGTTCCCAACACCCATGTCAGGTGGTTCACAACTGCCTGCAACTCCAGTGCCAGGGGACCTGATGCCATCTTCTGGCCTCCAGGGATACATGCACTAACATGGCAGACACTCAAACAGATATTCACATGTACTCATAAATAAAAATAAACCTTTAAGAAAGGCATAGAAACAGGTAAGGACTCTATGAATGGGACTCTGATTATTTAGGAGAAAAGGCCAACAATGAGCAAGTAGCATCTCACAAATTAAAAAGTGTTTGTTTTATAATGGAAAATATTAATCAGTCTTTGCCAGCTGTACATCTTACATAAGATTAGTGTCTATAATATACAAACAACTCAAAAAACAAACACCAAGAGAACAGATGACCCACTTAGTAAATGTACTAAGGGACAGAATAGAGAGTTCTCAAAAGAAGAAATGCAAATAACCAAGAAATATTTTTTAAAGTGTACATCCTTAGTTAGCAGGGAAATGAAAATGAAACAACTCTGAGCTTCCATCCTACTCCAGTCAAAATGGCTACTATAAAGAAAACACAGAACTACAAATGCTGGTGAGGAAAAGCCTTCCACAGTTGCTTCTGTTAGTGCTATAAACTCATGCAGCTGCTGTAGAAATCAATGTGGAAGTTCCTCAAATTTAAAGATAACTGCAATTTGCAATTTGACCCAGCTATATCACTCCTACAACAGAAATACTTACTCTTCCATGTTCATCGTGGATCTATTCACAGTAGCAAGATGTCAATTAACTGCAAACTGACTAATGAAAATGTGGTACATACACCCAAGAGATTTTTATTCAGTGGGAGAAAAAAAAATGAAATTTTCAGGAAGATAGGCAGATCTGGAGGTAACCCAGGCCCAGAAAGGAAAGTATCACATGTTCTCCCTTTTATGCTAATCCTAGCAATGAATTTTTAAAGTAGTGTGATTAACACTGAATGCTGGTAAAGGCCACAAAAACAGAAGAGGGCCCTTGGAGGGGATGGCGAAATAGTAGAACACATGGGACTGGGAAAAAGGAAACACTCGGAGTAGAAAGGTCTGAGCAGGTGGTGAGTAAGAAGATATGGAAGAGGTGGGACATGAGTAACCAAAGCTAAGGATATATTGAAAAACCCAATGGAAATATACTGTTTTATAGGTTATTTAAAAATATGTTAAAAAGTTTGAGTGGAGAATGGATAGACACGAGTAGATAATGCTCTTCCCAGAAAATGAAAATCCCAATGCTAGGTTTGGGATACATTTATTGGTCAGTGAGGCCCCAGAGGCTCCCAAAATAGTACAAGTTACTGTTGTCCCCCAAAATCACTAAGTTCAATGATAAGTACAAAGAAGTAACAGTTTCCCTCCCATTCAGAGAACTAGAAATGAAACCCTCTTTTATTTTCTGGCTATGCCGTGCAGAGGGTAGAAATTTCCTCCTGACAGCAGATCTTCAATTTTCTCAAAGATCACCAATTACTCCATATTGAATTCCCCAGAGACACACTAATTTAAAAATGTTTCTTCATTAATGCCAACATCTTGCAAATGATGGGGAGACTGACACATGCTACAATATTCATTAAAATGTGCATTGAGAAAAGCAATAAATCTATGCTACAGATCCCCAGTACCATTTTCTATTATGTATAAATTCTCCAAAAGAAAAGATATATTAATCTAAGTGTCATTGGAGAAGCAAGCATTGAAAGCTAAATATTTTGAGATTCAAATCTGACTTGTCTTTATAAACTAAAGGCCTACAAGAAAGGAAACAGTCCTCTTTAAGGCTCATGCTTTTCATCTACAGAAGTAGAGATATCATCTTTTCAAACTATCAAAAAGCATGGAAACTGACTGATAAAGCACAAAGAATCTGAATACCACTGTATTTTATTAAAGTTGTGATTACTGTCATCACAGTAAAAACACTCTTAGGATGACAAAAGTCTAACAGGAAATTCACTGCATTCTGGAACAGAATGGCTGTCAGGAAACTTCTTCAAGAACAAGCACATGATGATGGAAGAACCTCGTGACTGACTGTCCTGGTTGTAGGCTGGTCAATGAGGTTCCCACTGACTGATTTGTTGCTTTCTCTGGGTAAAGGTGGTGATGGTAGGTTCTTTCGCATTTTGTTTTGTTTTAAGGAAGAAGAATGGATATATCCTGTGACAGAAAACTATATTTTACTTTCAGTGTATGAAATCTGACTGAAGAAATTCCTTTTTTCAAAAGCTACACAATTATATCTCTTACTTGGCACTCTAGCCTTTAGTGTGCCATATGTCTAAAGCATGCCACATTATTACTCAGACTCACCTTCCTAAAGCATCATTTTGATGTTCTCTTTACCTTGCATAGAAGCAGGTCGACTCAGAGTTCTGCTATAGGCAACAATATCCACACCCTATGACCCCACTCACTATAAACTTCACATCACAGCAACTTTTGCATGATACTAACAAAGACTCGGTTTAGAAAACGGTTCCTGGCTAGGCAAGTAGGTTGGTAGGAAAGTGTTTGTTTGCTTAGCAAGCAAGACTCAGAATGCAACCCCAAAGAAAGAAAGAAAGAAAGAAAGAAAGAAAGAGAGAGAGAGAGAGAGAGAGAGAGAGAGAGAGAGAGAGAGAGAGAGAAGAAAGAAAGAAAGAAAGAAAGAAAGAAAGAAAGAAAGAAAGAAAGAAAGAAAGAAAGAAAGAAAGAAAGAAAGAAAAAGAGGAGAGGGGAGGGAGGGAGGGAGGGAGGAAGGAAGGAAGGAAGGAGAAGAAAGGAAGGAAGGAAGGAAGGAAGGAAGGAAGGAAGGAAGGAAGGAAGGAAGGAAGGAAGGAAGGAGGGG
The DNA here is from genome assembly GCF_049852395.1 of Peromyscus maniculatus bairdii. NCBI lineage: Eukaryota > Metazoa > Chordata > Mammalia > Rodentia > Cricetidae > Peromyscus > Peromyscus maniculatus. The sequence goes on along the minus strand of NC_134855.1, from coordinate 118,807,137 downwards.
AGGGAGAGAGAGGAGGCAGGAAGCCAGGGGAAAAGGGAGAAAGAAGGGCAAGAAAAGTGAGGTGTGGAGTCTGGTTTAAATTTCAGAATGTTTATGTATCATCTACTAGATTATTAACCATGGTCATTCTACTATGCTATGGGACACTTAAAATCCTACCTAATTATATTCTGAATATTTCTATTTCAAAGTATTCATATTGTGGTGTATGTGTGTGTGCACGCATGTGCCCTTCCATGTATGGACATCAGAAGCAGGAGTCAGAGCTCTAGAAGCTCCAGGCATTTGCAGGATGCCTGACTTATTACGTGAATGTTAAGATCTTAACCCTAGTCATTATGATCATACAGCAAGTGCTCTGCCACTGAGCCATCTCTCCAGTTCTATTTTTTTATATTTCTAAGTAACTAAAAGGTTTTAAAATTTCCCAACACTAAAATGATAAATGTTTGAAATAAGAGATTTGTCAATACAGACCATAAACATGGATCAAAATGTACAATGTAGTTCATAAATAAAACTGTGCCAATCAAAAGAGATACAAAATATATCATAAAAATAATAGCAGCTATTGTTTAAAACTTTCTGATTTTTCTGATGTATTCAGAGGCAGAAGACATTGACTGTGATAGTCACTTACTCAAAATAATACTGTAAGTACCAGTATACTTTAATACACAATTTAACAAACTTCAACACAATAAACATGAAATAAATTCCATTTCATTTTCTTCAGATTTAATTAGAGTCCAATTCATGTACAAGCATATTTACTGTGACAACTGCCATACATTAAAACACAACTGGATTAGGAAATGATAAAGAGCCACTGGAAAGAAATGGTTGGAGAGTACAAGAAACATTACTGTTCCCAAGCAAGTCTGCATGCTGTGCTATTTCACTTATGTGGTATGCAGGCACATCAATTAATTCCAATCCTTTTATAATTTAGTCATTGTTGTTTATCTACTACTAGATAACCAGTCCCCTCTCTACAGCCTAGCTCAGTTCCTAACTGAAAGGTCCATTTACAGGAAAAAAGGATACTGAGTGGATAAAAAGATGCCTAAGTATGTGTCTGAATAATCACAAATAAACAGTACTTGCTTCAATGGAATTATGAGCCCTTTGGAAACTGCTGAGCACAAAGCAAAGGTAATGTTTCAAATTCATGTAATATAAGAGGTGAAGGCAGGATCGTCATCTCCATAAGTTTGAGACCAGCATGAGGTACATAGAGAGTTCAAGGTTGCTGAAAAACAAAATTGATCAAAGAGCAAATGAAAATTCACTGTTCATTAACTATCCCCAGAACTTTCTAAACACTTCTTTATATCAGCTTAGAAGGCTCAAGCCATATCTCATTTTTCATAGCAGGAAGCTGAACGCCCTTCTCACACATCTTCTCCCTCCACAGGAAAGCCAAGCATCAGGTTTCCCTTCAAGAAGCCAATGTAATAATGCCACCTAGAAAGCATTTAGTCGCTTGCTTTTACTTTAATTAGCTTGACACAGAACATAAGGAATTCTGCAGATTTACTTCATACTATCAGCATTCTGTTTTCTTTACTGCAATATGGAAGAACTGGAGAGTGAGAAAACTGATCAGTGGGAGGCTCACATTACCTATTTCCATGTCATTCCCTACACCTGTCTCCTTTTCCATATATTTTTCTTTAAGAGTTCAATGTCTGGCATTTAGGTGATGTCAAAATAAATATCTGATAAATTAGTAAATAAATGAGAGTTAAACAACAGTCTCCACCCTTTTCCTTAAAGACCTTCTAACTCAGTGTTTAATTAACCACCAGATGCCTAGTTTAACTATCAAGACACTTTTCAGCCTCCCAGAAACATCAAAACAAGTAAAATAGTTCTCTGGAAACCATCTTTTGAATTACAAACATCCTAAACAACATTTTGAACATGTTCCTTCAATAAATTGCTCCTTGAACACTCCTGTGTACTCAGTGTGTAAAAGCTCTAACAGGATTTTATGAGTATCACTACTTCCACTTGCATTCCAAATCTATTTCTCAGGCTATGTTAATTCAGCATTATCATTAAAAGCTCACTATCTAGCCGGGCGGTGGTGGCGCACGCCTTTAATCCCAGCACTCGGGAGGCAGAGCCAGGCGGATCTCTGTGAGTTCGAGGCCAGCCTGGGCTACCAAGTGAGTTCCAGGAAAGGCGCAAAGCTACACAGAGAAACCCTGTCTCGAAGAAAAAAAAAAAAAAAAAAAAAAAAAAAAAAAAAAAAAAAGCTCACTATCTCTTTTAAAGGCTATAAGGTAAGCAAGCTCCTTCCTGGTCAAACGACAGTAACAGGATTTAGAATCCTTGGGTCACCTATGGAACCAGGAACAATGCCACCACAATAGTGCCTCATAAATAATATTGGTTCAACTGAGCATAGAATTTTTTCTTTCAGAGATAATGTGTTAATTTTGAAAAGTTCCCCAAATTCAGAATAAGAGAACTGAAGATAGCTTCTATTGTCAAATTCAACATGTAATAGTCTTGGAAAACAGATGATGAGAAGCCCTACACAAGAATCCACTGTAAAGAGAAGCCTGTGTAACCAGTCTAGTCCCTTGCAAGGAGACCCAAAGCCTCTCTGCCACAGCTACTCCTGGGCAGAAATTAAATGGTTCTCAGATAAAATTCCACAGACACCAGAACATGCTCAAGTATCTTCATATTTTTTACTTTCTTGGAAAAATTCTGTTTCTGTAGCAATATTTTACATAAATTTATGACTTGAATAAGAAAAATAAAAGTATAAATGGTACGAAAAGAAATGGAGACCTCCAACCATATTTCTTTGACCACACGTGGTATTAGCTAGCTTCAGGCACAAATCAACTTCACAGTTTGTGATTTGCTTAATGTCAGACCTTGGATCCCAGAATGTATGTGTTTTCTTCTATAAATCAAAAGGGCAAATTATATTTTATTCAAGATTATTTTAATGCTCTCTTCACTCCATGTCCAGGGCAAACTAGCCAATGTGTTAACAAGAACAAGGCCTGAAAACTGTTGAGTTTAGGAGTTGTCAGTTTCCAAATGGAGTTACCAAGGTGAAACCTTGACAAATGAAGGCTAGGAAGGGAGAGTGCTCAAATATGATTTGTCTGACATTACATGATAGTTAATATTGATTGTCAACTTGAGAAGACCTAGAATCACAGGGAAACAAACCTCTGCGAGTATCTATGTGGAATTTCCAGATTAGACTAACTGGGGTTGGAAAACCCACCCTGAACGTCAGCATCTTCATTCGATGGGCTGGGGCCCAGAAGAGAATAAAAAGCAAAAAGTGAGCTGAACACCCAAATTCAGCTCTCCCTGCATCCCAACTATGGATGTGGTATGGTCTCATGGTCCTGTTACTATGTTTTTGCTCTTGTGACAACCCATCCTCTGTAGCTGTGAACCACAATAACCCCTTCCTTTCTCAGGTAGCTTTATCACAAAAAAAACCCCCACAAAATCTAACTAATAAAACTAATAACACATATTATAAAGACAGTGAACTGATGTTACAGGAGTGCTTTCTTAGTTTCACTGCCTCCTGAACCTAGTCAATGGAATGCTGTGATTTTTAGATTGTGTTGACTTAGTAACTGAAGCCAGTTAACAAGTGGAGCTCATCAGCTCTCACACTAGGCTTTAGTACCAATAAACTTCTTTCAAAATATCTTTTCCCTTCCCCTCTCCTTTTCCCTGCCCCTGCCCCTTCTCTTGGAAGGAAGCTTGCCATGGCGAACAAGTGGAAGTCAAAGAATAACATTTGGGAGTTAAATGTCACCATCTACATTGTTGGGGTAGGATAGCTCTTACTGTTTCTGCCACAAGTTGCATATTCTAAGCTATCTGTTACTCAAATTTATTTGGGCAATTCTGTCTCCACTTCCCATCTCATGATAGGAGTGCTGGAAATATTGATGTACATCATCATTATCAAACAAATTTGAATGGGTAGTGTTTTTACTCACTGAACTGTCTTCCTGGTCACCTTTTCTATTTTGTCCAGTAAAACCCCAACCCTCACTTTCTTCCTTGGCTAACATAGCCAGCACCAGCCTGTGCACGCGTCCTATATTGTGACCTCATGTTTATTTCCAAATAGAAGCTCATTTCCTGAGGATTTATCTCTATATTTTTGCTTCACTTTGACAGGATTATCTAGAAAGTAGCTGACTTTCCTAAATACAAATTCAACAATAAGAAGAAAAGGTATATTTATCAAATGTCAGGTACTTTTGTAAAAGTCAGGTATCAATTATATTACCTCCCCACACTCATGCTGTCCACCCTTTTGAACACAGAAATTCGTTCTAAGCCTCGCCACTTCACTAAAGGACTCACAATTCACAGGAGAAAGACAGGAACTTAGAACTCAAATCCCTTTGAAAGGAGAAAAGATGATCCCAGGAAAGGAAGATATATACTTAAATAAGATAAATGCAGCCCCTCTCATAAATGAATGCAGAGCTAGAAACTGAATCCATCTATGTAACAAAACGAGAAGGAAAGAGGAGGAAGACAATATAGAGATTAGTTAACCAGTACCCTTCAGTTTTATACTAACTATTGCATGGTTACATTAGGTAACATGGTTACATGTTACATTAGGTAACAGCCAACATTATCTAGACAAAAGAATGCTCTAGCAGAACAGACCTGGATGGTATGTTCCATTCTAAGGAACATAAAAAATCCAATCCAATTTTTAAAAGGAATCTTAGTAGAATTATGAGGGGCCATGATACTATGAGAAAATAAGAGAAAATCTGGCTTTGCAAAAAGAGAAGAGGCCATGGCACCTGTCTTCATACATAGGAAAGGCTGCCAGGTCTAGAAGACCTGGAAAGATGGTCTAGAAGTGTTCATCATTACATCAGAAAAGAAACAGTTATGCAAGTTCCAGGGAAGAACATTTTGTTTCAGGTCAGAGGACATAGTTTAACCATTAAATCTACCTGGAAATGTAATCACTCTGTTGAGAAGGGGGTGTGTGTGTGTGTGTGTGTGTGTGTGTGTGTGTGTGTGTGAAGTGGTGTTGTGAGTTTATGCATTTATGTGAGATATGTGTGTGAAATGTGTGTTATGAGTTTATATGTGTATGTGAGGCGTGTGTGTGTGTGTGTGTGTGTGTGTGTGTGCACGCACACACTTATTTTTTTAACAGAGTATCCATCCAGGCTGTCCTTCAACTTGTAGTCCTCCTGCCACAGTCTGCGAAACTCTAGGATTACAAGTATGCACTTCTACACTCTGCTTTTTATGTGCTGCTTTTGAGAAAAATTCACATATACCCAATAGTAAACCCTTAAAATCCTTGTGGTTCTAGCATGTTTTTAAATTTACTTCATGCTTGTTTCTATAAAGCAGATGGTAAAAAAACAAATTGCTTTATGGTAACAGCTGTTAAATGACCTGCCTTGTGATTGCTTCATGAATATAATACATATTAATTTCTATTTTACGCAGGTATCTTGCATTACTATTAGATAAAATAAGTATACAATATTCCCAGGGAATGAGAGTACCACCTATAGGAATATTTCCCAGGATTAGAATTAGTAGGGGCAAGAAGGAAGTTTTCAATATAACAAATTATAACTAAAGGAAACCCCAAAAATTATTAAAAACCAACATGACATTAAAAAAAAAATGATTTTGTCTAAGAGGCTGAAGAAAATCTAACTTCCAAATTCCAACAAATTTAGATAATGGATTTAGTATTATAGAAATGTTTAAAGTGCTAGTAAGAAAAGTATTCAATATTCTTAATTTACTAATATCTTTTTTGTAAAATGAAGCACAAAGGAACTGTAAAAAAAGTATTTTCACATAATTTTCTTGAAAAATCAAGTTTAATTTTAAAAAGCTCTAAACTTTCTAATCTTTATCCCTATAATCTTTCTTATTTATTCTGATAAGAATGATAAGATCTATTTTGTCAATATTATCTTAAAAGAGAATAAAAGTGAGAGTAAGTCAACTTTGTGGTTTATTTAAGTCAACGACTCCTCTATTCCTGGGAGTACCCTTGTCCTCGGTGATGCAAATCAGTACATTTCAGCTCTGAGATGACAGATACCAACACATTTTTCCAGACAAGTCCCAACTAAATTGAACATCCTTATATTCTCATTTTCACATTAGAATTCACTACATAATGTCCTTTCCCAGTGATGTGCCTTACACTTCCTTTGGCTAGTTCAATGTCCTTCTGGTTGCTCTGCATATTATATATGCCAACTTACAAGGTCAGCACTAATTTTCACATACAATAGGCCAATGCAAAATTCACAACAAGTCCTAACAAAGCAGTTCATATCACCAAATCTTGATTATGCTGTGCTGAAGAAGTCCTCAGGGGCATTTTAATTTGTTTAGAGACTAGCTTGCTACCCTTGATGGCTATTAGCAATACCCTCAAGTCCCTGTGTGTTATTACGCCAACACACAAATTGTGGGATAATTGCTGGCACTGTGCTTTGGTATTTCAACCATGATGCTGATATTTATCTGTCTTGGTAAAGGCTTCCATGGGAACAAATAGTTTCTTTTTGAAGGGATGGAATAAAGGACACCAGGAAAGAGAAGGAACAATAATTGAAAGTACATGCACTAGTCGATAATTTAAATTAATTGATATTACAGAGAAATCTATTTGATGATGTAATTTTTAAATGAATATTTCATAGCCATTGTTAATATTTTGAAGACTGAAGGAATTTGGAACAGATCACAGACACTGTTGGGAAGGGTCTGCTTAAAAGAATATTCATTCTGGTGTTTTTATTACCAAAGGAATAAGGATATTTAGCATCAGATTTGAAATATTTCCTGAAAAAATAGAGAAGAAATGGTACCAAACCTAACAACTCACTCACTTTCAATGAGCACAGAGGACCAAGAACTGCACTGAGAGATGTTACAGGGAAGCAAACACACAAGTGTAATACAGGAGAGTGACTCTTGTTTGCCTCGCGGGGGACAAGGAGGGTACAAAGGGGGGACCTTAGAAATTAACAGCAATGTGTGGGGTTTTGAGGATATGCCAATTCAAATACATGGAAACCCTTTTTAAGACAAATGAAGTCTGAATATGATCACTTTTGGATAATATTAAGGCATCAGTGTTGATTTAATTAGCTAAGATCCTATCAATACAGCCAAGAAAGAACTGTCTACTGAAGTACAAAGGGATAAGGAACATGGAATCTAGAATTGATTTCAAATGCTCCAGTGACAACTAGAAAGATATCAGGCAAGACAGTGGGGGAAGTCTTGCTGGTCCTTGAGTCCAGGGATCCTCACATTGGAATCACTGTAATATTATTTATGTTGTAACATGTGACTTGTTTATAATAAAAAGTGTTAATTGTATATTATACTTCATCACAATAGTTGAAGTAATTGTGCTTGTTGTGAATAGCTCTCTTGCTAGACTAGAAAGTCAGAATACTACCTTTTCCTATGTCTTTGAGCTGAAGTTCATGGTCATGAGCTGAGGTTTAAAGACATATAATTAATTCTCTGTTCATTTGTCTTGGAGAGGTACTCATCATCACAGTTTCCAAAATAGCAGTGACCCAAAACAAGCTCGAAGCGACTTACTGAGAAAGGCTTGTATCTATGTGTTTGCAGTTGTCATGTTAACTACCACATGTTAGTTCCAAAAGAAACATGGGACAAACAGCTAACTGTGGTATCTGTTAGCATACCAAGCACATGCTCTCTCGGTGTCTCAAGTACCTACTTCAGAATCCACACTGGCATCCTGGCTCTTCTCACTCCTTCCTCTGCCCTAAACTTCTCCAGCTCATTGATTTTCCTTCCCCAGCTTCTCATTCTCATATAACCCTGCCATTTCAGTCATGTGCTCTCTTGCTCCCTCTTCCCCCCCATCTCTTTTGGTCTTCTTTGCCTGTACTCTCCTCTTCTCCTCTCTTGCTCTCCCTCTCTCTCCTTTCATGGCTAGGTGAGGTCTGCTGGCCATGTTTAATCTACTATCTTCTCTCCCTGCTCTGGAGTCCTCCAGATGTTTCTGGCTGTACTCTCCCTCATATCTACAATAAAAACCTTCCCCTCAACCAGACCTTGGAGCAGTCATGCCCTCATTTTATATACCACATTTCTTAAAATTTCTAGTAAATAATCATGAATAAAAGTAGAAACATCATGGACCCTAACCAGGACATATGAACATACATATATATTCACTCTTCATTGCTAGGAATAGTCACAGTTTATGCTTATTGCCCTGGTTTAGATGATAAATTACATACTCATCCTAGACTTTAAATAGGCATTTGAAACAAATGAGTTATTGCTATAATTGTTTTTTAATGTCTGCTTCATTGTAGCTAATCAAAGTGACTACATTTGGATATGTCATTAGATATGAAATTATTTTCCAGGCTAGGAGAATGGCTCAGTAGGTAAAGGCACTTGTAACCAAGCCTAGAGACTCAGGTTTGGTCCCCAAGTCCCACCAGTGGAAGGAGAGTACCAACTCCCACAAGTTATCCTCTAGCATTTACTCATTTCTGTGGTACACACACACACACACACACACACACACACACACACACACACACTAAATAAATAAATAAATAAATGTAATTTTAAAATTTGAGAAACTGCTTTCTATCACTTAATGAATCTATTGGATAACTGGTAATAATGTATCTTGTTATATTCTCACACAAATATTAACTTTTTCCACTAAACTGACTTCACATGCATCTTTGCACCACCCTGTTACACTCTGTGTATATACTTGCCTTAGGGTATGTTTGGTGTGCGAATCTGTATCTGACTACAGGTCAAATTAATTTTCCTAGAAATTTGAAAGTACTTGAACTTCTTTTGCTAGTTTTTTCACATGAGAATCATTAGTGGATATGTCTCTTGAATCACTAGTCCTCCCTAGTTATGATCTGATACAGCATTTACTTTGAAATTAAGACCTGGCAAAAGTATTACTTTCTTCTGAAACAAATCAATAGACATTATAGCTATCTTCAAAGAAATGACCTGGAAAATAAAAAGAACTTGCTATTTTTACTTGAAATTGCATTTATTTTCCAGATTTATCCTTGCTAAAAAATCGACTTTAATCCCAGCACTTGGGACACAGAGGCAGGTAGATCTCTGTGACTTCAAGGGTACCATGGACTATATAGAGAGTTCCAGCCCAGCTAAGGCCACAATGAGACCCTGTCTCAAATAAAGAAATACAAATAAAACAGTAACATTAGAATATATAATACACAATTTAATACAATTTAAATAATCATGTCAATTATATGAGATAAAACAATCCTCATATTATGGAGGCATAACAAGAAATACTTCTAGGTATCTTACTTTATGGAAGAGTAGGGGCATCAGGAGACTGACAGGAGAGAGACGCGGAGACAGAAAGTTACAATAATAGTCTCTTCTCAAGTTTTACGTCAGACTGTACATATTTTATGTGCCAGAGACACTGAAGATAATGATTGCCAGGAAGGAACTAAATGTTCTGCTTATTTACCACGAACAGTATTTAATATTTGCACCCTGAACAGAATCTGTACGGCTGTTTTTTTTTTTTTTTTTTTTAATCTAGTAAACACATAGATGTTGATACCACAGTGGCTTTGCAGCAACTAAGGTCAGAAAGTACATAGGTTTAAAAGATGAGTCTACTACAAGAGGCAGCATTCTTTGTATCCTTCCCCTCTGCCCTTACTCCTCTCAAAAAAAGATGCTAAAAAGTTGGAATTTATTTGCTTCCTGACAATCAGAAAACCAAAGATTTTCACAACATTATGTTGAAATCTCTTGGCTCGACTCCTCATTTTAAACTTAAAGAACTTGCATACAATGAAGGCGAGTAATTTGCCCATGCACCACTTGACACAAAAGAGTCAGATGATCTTTCATGATATGTTATACTCAACTGAGATACTGGAGAAAAGAAAGAAAATATTCTGCAAATTAGTAGCCAGAAGAAGGAGGAATTTAGAATAAAAGATATGAGAAGAGCTCAGTAAATTAAAAATGAGCAGACAATATGAAATGTTTAAGATATGGAACATAATTAGTGGTAGATAAGAGCAAGAGCAGGATTTTACCAGATGTCACTGAGTCTCAGAAGGTATTTAACAGATCAACACACAAGAAAATCATAATCAGTTCCAACTGAGATGTCCGTAACATTTCACAATAATAAAATGTAGAAAACAAAAAAAAAATCTGATATGTATTAGTACATTTTGAGAAAGCCACATAGTGATGTTAGTCAAGTTACTAACTCATTGTTCCTGTCTTCTTCCTCCAGCCCTACAGTCAAAACCATCAGCAGCAACATCTTACTGAATACTTCATCAGGGATTAAGATGATTCACCTAGCATCACTAACCAGGGTCCATTTCAGAACCAAAGAAATACTTTCTATGCTTTTGAATACATGGACTTCTGTTCAGTGTGCTACCTAGAAATACCTCCAAAGAGATCAAGAAGTATAAATAGTAAAACTTCCAAACACTGGATCATGTTAGTGTATTTGCATGAAGACCTAGAGGAAAGAAACAGCAACAAATTACACCTTGACTGAGCATCAGTTACTCTGCCGGAGTCTTCCAACAGCCACAGGGGCAGGAATTCTGAGGTCAGCCAGTCCATCACACATGGATTCTGTACACTAAGGTTACTGTAAGCTCCCCAATGAAATCAAGTCTCCTCCATCGTTTTCCAAGTAGTGTTACTCCCCATATTGCTAGGATTCCTCCTGCCACAGACCTGTCTCTGACCTCTACTTTGCTTTCAAACACTAGCTTTGCTGTAAATATCCTCCATATATAATCCAATCTCTGGTTTTCTCCAAGAAAGACTTTGGCCTCCACATGAATCCCATCTTCTTTGCGGTTACCAGAAGACCACATGTTGTACTCTTAACTACCACATGAATGCAATTACTTCATCAAAACCTCTCCATTTTAAGGTAAGTCCCTATTGCTAAAGACACCATGAACTTCAGATTTGAAGTCCAGAGGCCCCTGAATTGAAACTGACCTGAATGCCTCTTCCCTAAGGACTGGCCCATTTCATGGTACCAGAAGGTGCCAGATAAGCCTCCAAAGGAAGGGGAAAAAATCATCAGTCTTATCCAGCTATGACTCCTATGAACCGTAATAACAACCAATATGACACTATAACCCTATGAATACAGCAGTAGAATGAAAACCTTGGTGGAATGGAAAGCCACAAACCTCCGTTCAACTGTACTAAGACCCACTCAACAAGAGGGAAATCAAGCCTCGTACTGGAAACCTAGCTAACGAAGTCACGGATCTAGAAGGAGAACCTGTAACCACCACTTTACTAAACCAGCATAATCACTAACTGCATTCGAAATATTTGTCCTTATATTCATAGGTAAATGTACTCTTCACCTCTTATCAAACAAACAAACAAACAAAACTTCTCTTTATAACATACAGAGAACATTACAGACAACCACAAGCAATCAAAATCCAGAGTTGAGGAGCTACAGAACAACCCAGGAATCATTTCAGAAGAGGGAAATATTTTAAGAGACATGAATGGGGAGTTTGCTATGAGACTGTGTCTTCTAGGAATGTCAGAATCTATACGCATAAAGCCTCAACAACATGACTGCCTGAACATGAGCTGAACAAGGGCAACAGCAAAAGATGTGCTAACATAAATGAGGGTCCAGGAGGCCTCAACCCTACACAAACAACTACAGGCAAAAGGAATGCTGAACACTGGAGAAATAGTCTTCCCAGGGAAGAACACAGCAACTGGTTTATACAATAACATGGTCAGCCCTGAAAACATACATACAAGGAACATTAGGCAGATTGAGCAGGTTGTATTTACATACATAGGAATATAAATATATCAGCAAATTTTTAAAGATACCATGAATTTAAAAGATAAAAAGGAGGAATTTTTGAGACAACTTGGAGGGAAGCAAGTTAAGGGAGAAATGATGTAATTAACTAAGTTTTAGTGGTACACATAATAAAGCTGCATTCTGCTATATCTTGCTCTCATTTTTCTCTCTTTGCTAAGAATCTAACACATATTTTGCTTTTTTGTTTGTTTGTTTGTTTTGTTTTTTCAGGACAGGGTTTCTCTATGTAGCTTTGCGCCTTTCCTGGAACTCACTTGGCAGCCCAGGCTGGCCTTGAATTCACAGAGATCCGCCTGTCTCTGCCTCCCAAGTGCGGGGATTAAAGGCGTGCGCCACCACCGCCCGGCATATCTGCTTTAATTATCACTGATGTCTGCTCCCATGATTGTTGACTGGTCAATGATTTACTATACAAGTTCTCTGACCTCTGCAACATCTGAGGTTTTCTAAAGTGTTTTCATGAACCTTGTTAGCATTGAGAATTGTTTCAGTTTCAAATTTATAAACTCCTTCTTTAAGTTAATTTCTCTTACAGGCATGTATATTTCATAAATAATAATTCACCTCTACAGTTTTCTACCCTACATCTGTATTAAGAGCTCACAAACTGGGATGGTCAATTAAGCCTTCTTCTGATCATCAACGATATAAATACCTGACAATAACAGTCCCAGGTAGATCTTCCAAAGGAACTTTAATCCTGTTACTTAAGATTACAGTAATTGTCTTTTTTTCCTTATTTACCTTTGAATATCTTTTGAATAATAGCACAATAAATCAAACATCCAAATCAGAATCCCTGGAGCCATCCTAGATCACACCTACCCTATCTAACCCATTCAGTCTTGACTATTTTATCTTCTTATTCTACTATCAGAAAACAAAGTACTTCAAGGGCTCTCCACTGCCTGCAAGATTACAGGAGCATCCAAGATACTCTGCCTCTGCCTAGTTTGTTTCCTCCACTACTTTTTAAGGTCCTGCACATCTTACAGTTTATTTAAAGCATCAAATTGCTTTCTATCTTTCCATCCCTTTGCTTATGTTACTTCCTCTACCTAGAAAAACCTTTATGTTCCTGTGTCTTTACCATCAAGGAAACATTTGGTCTTAATCGTGTCTTTTGGGGATGGGAGGAGAGGGGATAAAAGGAAAAAGAAGGGGAAAGGATAGAGTTAGTTCTAAATAATAAGGTTCTGGTTCAATACATGCAAATAGTACAGGAGAGAGGAAGTAAAGCTAGAAAGTAGGTTTCCAGACTCCCAATTCTATGCTGTCTCTGATTATACACACATGCACACACATAAACACACATGCATGAGTATAGATATATTAATAATGAGATTAGGTACTTGGAATTATAATTTTATTTGTGTTTTTTTCCAATACAGGGCCTCATTATATAGCTCTGTTTGTCCTGGAACTCACTATGTAGACAAAGATGTCTCATTATGTAGCTCTGTTTGTCCCGGAATTCACTAGGTAGACAAGGATGGCCTTGAAATCACAGAGATTCTCCTGCCTTTGACTCTGCCTTTCAAGTTCTGGGATTAAAGGCATGCACCACTACCCTGGGCTGGAATTATAAATATTAAACACTACTTGTTGATAAATAATACTAATGAATAATATAAAGCAAGTTTTTCTGACTTAATAAGCAGAATAAGAAAAACATCATATTAAAAGCAAAAACAGAAAACAAAATAGATTTTAGTTAAAAGTACAAATGTTATAACAGACAAGACTTTGCTACAAGCCCCAATTAATTTTTCAGTGCATTCCCTGTTTTCTACAATGAGGTAAGAAATGCCTCCCTTCCTAATATTCCAAGGTCACTACCAACTTCATTTGCTAACAGATTCTGCAGTCCCTTCTTGTTTTCCTGTCAGCTAAACCTTTCGGTACTTTCTGATCAATTGAAACACTTGGCAGAAGACCAAGCAACCTCTCAAGCACTATACCTGCTTTGCCAATCCTCTCAATCGTCCAGTCCTGAGTACATGCTGGACACAGTAACACAGACCTTTGATTTCCACCTAACATTCATCTCATTATGATGATGCTCTGAAGACCTCCCCAAGTATTGTCCTAAACACTCTTAAGCCAAATACTTCTTCACTCCTCACAAAGGAAAGGTGGCAAGAAAGAACATCTTAAAGTGATCTACATAGCTACAGCCAATCCCCAGCCCTGTTCAGTGTGCTCCTGGCAGTTCATATCACTAATGCAGTCCTGACAGTGCATCCAATCCTCACCTCAAAACTTCACATACATATTTGATGTTCCCTGTACCCTACAAGATAGATAATGTTATTGTCGCCTTTTGTAGACATAGGAAGTTAGGCACAAAGAAGGATCCCCTCTAAAACAATAGAAGTACAACCAGCTCAACAGCTTGTGCAAAGCCTGTGTGCCCTCAATCCCTGCATCCCAGTGCCTATTCAAAAGGTGCTTCAGGATGCCCACAGCATCAAGGAGGGCCATGCCACTACGATGGTGTTTCTTTGCACTAAAAATATCCTACATCTGTCAATTCTGACACTACCCACTTGTGCCACGGATACATTTAGCTACTTTCTTTTGTTACATTCCTCCACACAAGAAGACACTATGATTATCTTTTACAGAAATCCAGGCCCATCTGTTCCTGTTTCTACACACACATAGACACAATAGCATTCTTTTTATGCATTTCTAAGATTGGATATGAATACAATGAGTAACATAATTTGAGGATGGATACAAGGCAATAAAATGTCAAGCTATCTTTCATGAACTGGTTAGGCAATAGCAAAGCAGACATGGCCTCAGTCATTTTTAGAAAATCATGAAATAAGGAACTTCAGATTCTTTCCAATTCTTTTACACAACTCATTGGAATGCTGTTCTGCACAGCTGATTGATTCATGAGTTTTCCCCACTGCCTCTCTCCAATTCCTTACACACAAAGGGCAGACAGAAGAGGCCCCTACTTCTTCACATACCCAAGACACTATGCCACAAAGGTTAGGCTAGTGAGACCCCACAGCATGCTCTGGTTAAATCTAGAGCTGTACTTTCTAGTTCACCATCAGGGGCTGTCTTTCCCCTGTTTCCAGCCCCACTAGGACAGTATCTCCCTGAGGAGAAAACAGGTGTGGTTCATGTTTGTGTTCAGCCTCGAGGACATGCAGTTATTTAATACATATTTGGTTACTGGTACATGAACAAGCAGATATTCTGTTTTTCTTTGTTTCCACCAGTTATGTGCAAGTGTATGGAGAATCCCCTATAAACTGTACCATATTTTCAGAGAAAATATAAGTATTTGGACTATATAAATAAAGTAAAATAGCTACAAAAGATAGAACTTTAAATATCACAATTCATTGGCACAAAAAAGAG
Source organism: Peromyscus maniculatus bairdii (assembly GCF_049852395.1). Lineage (NCBI taxonomy): Eukaryota > Metazoa > Chordata > Mammalia > Rodentia > Cricetidae > Peromyscus > Peromyscus maniculatus. The sequence continues at coordinate 118,791,803 of NC_134855.1, read as the reverse complement.
TAATAAAATTTAGAAATTATACAAGGTAAGAACTATTTGAATTTACAAATAATACTACAGTTTAGAATGTTCGATTTCTTTCATTTTTTCAAGCCATTTTAACCACACAAGTAAAGGGAGGGTTGACAGGAAGTAGTTTTATTTTGGTCATTACATATATAATTTTAACTCATCACATACACAATTTCAACTTCAAAATACTTTAAGTGTATAGAGGTAAAATATTTTTAATATACAGATTTGAATTAAAATGTGAAAATTATTGGTTTTGGTTAATTTATAATTAGGCACCAACTTTTATGACACAAAATCTCAAAATAGATAATTATTATATAGTAAAATAAAAATTTGGTTCATTTATAAATCCTCAATAAATTGTAGCACTTTTTATATATTAAAATTTAAAGTTAGGAAGATTTTCTCTCCTTTATATTGTCAGGAGAGCAGGCCTTGCATTTTGCCTGGGTAGCAGACCCGAGCTGACTCTGTTGACAGGGACCCAGCCCTGAGAACATGAGTGTGGGAAAGCTGGCCCCGCCCCTCATCTGTCATGTGATAAAATGGACAAGGGAGAGATGTTCCAGCCCCACCCCCACTCCTTGCTGCCTGTGGTGGGTGAGAGAGCTGGCCCTGAGGTCATGGGAGTGAGAGAGCTGGTCCTGCCTCTCACCAACTGTTGCACTTAGGACAGCAGGCCCTGCATCTTGCCTGGGCAGCATAGAAAAAGTGATCCTCACTGGGCCACACAATAGCTTCCACAATGAGATTTTTTTTTGGTTGTGTGGGGGGGTGAGCAGAGGGTGGATACAAGAGGACAGGGAGATGAATAGGATCAGGATTCATGATGTAAAGTCCACAAAGAATCGATAAAAAGTTTAAAAAAGAAGTTAAAAAAAAAAGAAATCTTAATAAGAAATAGTAATACATTAAGAAGTCTTCTTCTATACTATAGTTTAGTTTTCACATGGTATGCATTTTAAAATTACTTAAGAATAGAATCTGATAAATGACCATAAATACTATCTATATAAAGATTTATTGATTTTATTTTATTTGTATTGTGGTTTTGCCTGCATGTATGAGTGCATGCCACTGTGTGCTGAGTGTCCATGGGAGCTACAAATAGCGTCAGAGCCTCTGGAACTGGAGTTACAGATGGTTGTTAGCGTCCATGTCTGTTCTGGGAATTGAATTAAACCCAGGTCTTCTGCATGAGCAGCCAGTGCCCTTTAACACTGAGCCATCTCTTCAACCCCAATATTATATTTAGAATTAAACTTTTTAAATTAGGAGGATTAAAAAAAGATATAAAGATTTAAAGATATTTGTTTTTAATATTCTGACAGCTATGGGGTATAATGAATTAATTATCCTTTCAGAAAAGCAGTATCTTAATATTATTTTTCTAGTCTTGACTCGTAGTCATGAAAAGAGAAGTATTCATTTAAATGTTCACAGTAGGCTTCAATCATCCTTCATGAAATACTCACATTAATGATCTCTTTTAAACTCAGATGAATACCCACTGTATTTGGGATTTTTTTTTTCCTTTTTGAAATTCTTATAAAGTCTTCTTGGTAGCAAACTGAGTCTTCATTAGTGTTTTTGGCAATGATTGGAAAGATGATATGAGATCAAACGTCATACTAAAAGCAATTAGATGATCATGAGATAAATTAAAACAATGGTTTGAGAACAGCATAGAAATGCCCAGACAAAAGTGGACTTGAAAGGTGTGAGATAGAAAAGATGACTTAATCCCTGGATGCCAAGCACAGGACTTAGACTCTAGGGTGACAGCTGCTAAGTTAGGAATATAAACAGAACTTCAGGGAATCTGGGAGTTCAAGTGGTATAAAGTTGAAATTTACAGCCAAACAAGCAGAAAGAAACTAGTCAAAACAGACTTTCCATTAAGGAAACCTTAATAGAAAAGATGAATCTGAAGTAGGCTGCCCATCTCAAGAAATGAAAGGCTGCTTCCAGTAACTCTCCGTGATATTAGGGTGATCTTTGAATACTAGTGGTGTTGGAATGATTATTGGGCAAAAGCAAAAACAGATCTTCTCTATATAAGATTTAGCCACATTAAAAAATGTAAAAGATGGAGACCTCTTTTTTCCAGGGTCTAGACTAGTCAGGCTCCTTGACCTCCTAGTGCACATCTTCTTCACAAACAGCCAGATCTGGAGTTCATCTAGTCGGACTACTCAGCCTGTGCCACAACCCTCTCTAATTTTCTACCTGCACCTACCCATACCTACAACCAACCAACTACAGGCCTTTTCTGCATCCAACCTCTCCACCTAGCCAGAACTCCCACTTCCTTCTGCGGGGTCTAGCCCACTGTACCTTCCTGACCACTCATCCATCCCATGCTTCCTCTAAAACTTGTCATTTCTAGCCTGGGTCCCACATCCAGTGCCATCCTAGTCTTGACTCCCCTACTTGCAACCAACCACTCTCTAGTCCATCAGGTCCACCCCTACCTGTCCTCTAGCCCACAGGTCCCTGCCAAGCCATATCAAACCAGATCTTATCCCTGACACATACTCCAGACTTGGACCAGGAGGCACATCCGGGACACTAGCCCCAGTCCCCTCTGTTCACTTGACTGCATTCTACCCATATCATTTCAAATCTTTCAGCTCAACTCAACCATACATCTTCTCTTCTGCTCCAAGCTTCTCTGTCAATAACAGACTCAGAACTAACAAAAGAAGTCCATATGCCCAGATCTCATCACAAAAATACAGTTAAATCTATATTTCTGTGGTTTATTTAGTACAACTTTATTTCAAGACAGAGTTTCTTTGTGTATCCCTGGCTGTCCTGAAACTTGAGCTTTAGAACAACCTGGCCTCAACCTTAGATATCTGCCTGCCTCTGCCTCGCAGTACTGGGATTAAAGGTGTGGGCCACCACCACCTGACCACAATTTTTTAATAATGTCCTAAGGCACTAAAATGTACATAAAACTTAAATGTTCATGTTAGATATCATTTGAGAAAGACAGAGAAACAAGTGCATTTCTCTTAATTTATTGTCTTTACATTTTTCAAGAAATAGTGAAAGTAATCATCAATTTACTCTGTTTAAAAATGAATACTGCCAGGTATGTTGGCATATACCTATAATCTCAGACCTCAGGAGGCTAAGGTAGTTGGATACCAGCCTGAACTATATAATGAGACCCTGACTCAGAAAGAATGAAAAGAAAAAGAAATATTAAAAATTATAGGTGGTTCAGCCTAGAAATAGTTAAAGAATAAACAGCAAACAAGCTAACAAATCAGGAAATATAAAAATAATAATAGTTCATAAAACAGGTTAGGAATAAAATATAAATAAAAGAACATTAAATTTGCCAGACATTTAGAAATCAAAATTTAAAATGACGAATTTTAATCCAAGTGAATCAGATGTTACATTAGATGCAAATTATGTATACAACTTATTCCAACTAAAAAATAAATTTTGTCATCTGATACAGCTTAAAAATATCTTAACCCAGGAGCCAGGGAGATGGCTCAGCAGGTAGAAGTACTTGCCAAGAAAGCCTGAGGCCTGAGTTCAATTTCTGGAACCCACATAAGAAGCTGATATGGAGGAGCACTCCTATAAACTCAACACTGCTGTAAGAAGAGGAGAATCAGCAAGAAGCACATGGGTCAGCTGCCTGAGAGGACAGCATGGCACAGCATAGGCAGGAATGAGAGTGGAGGGTGAGGGGACAGAGGGAGGGAGGGTAAAAGAAATAATTCAGTGTCATAAGATATTTCTTGAGAAACCCAGTCGTCCTTGGTTGTTTATGGCAAACACATAAATGATAATACATATGTTGAAAATGAAAAGCCTGGACAAGATGGTCTATGTAAAAATTAAGCAAAAACAAAAACAAAACACATGAAACTGTAATATGAAAACTAAATAGTTTTAAAAGCAAAAATTCAAACAGCTCGTTATATACTAGAATATGAAGAATACTTTCTAACTGCAGAAGTTGGATTTCAAGCTTATTTCTTCAAGTTCCTTTAGCAAATGTTCTACAAGAGAAAAAGAAGCTGAGCCATTAGGGAGTGAAGGAAGAAGTGTATTGCACAGTGCAGTAAGACAGATGGCTTAGAGTGAGTCTCCTCTTCAGTATGTGGCATGATGAAGTTCTGTTGTAATCTGACGGTGCATAGGTCTTCCAAGCATTTGAATGCATCTGTCACTTAATTTTATAAATCTGGGAATGCAGCAGTAAAATATGAGTAGCTTTCAAAACCAGTATACAATGCAATCCAACTAGTACAAAATGTTATTTTCCAATTAAGTAATAAATACCAACTTTAATCATAGTATTTACTGACATTCAAATAGAATACCATGAGGAAACAGAAAAAATTTAAAGCACCAAAGCAATTTGTAGCTTTAAATCAGATCTCTTTTAAAGTCACATTTTAACTTGTACTTATCATTGTATTTTCCACATTCAAACTACTCTCACCAAAAGGTTGGGATTATTATAGCCATTATTATCATTTTACCATAACAACCAATTTGGGACTTGGTAAAAATAAATTTTATGTATTTAGGATGACTTGAAATAATTGAAAAGGCAGTAATATAGCTAATTAGGTAAGTAGAAAGACATTTAAAAACCCAAACAATGTCTCATCTGTCTGGAATTACTTAATCAAAAACTTTACAAGTGAACTGCCACTTCCCGAAGGATATGTGATGTCCCAGGCAGAGCATCATGACTCAAGGCTTTATTCAAGAATGTGACTCAAGCCGGGCGGTGGTGGCGCACGCCTTTAATCCCAGCACTCGGGAGGCAGAGGCAGGCGGATCTCTGTGAGTTCGAGGCCAGCCTGGTCTACCAAGTGAGTTCCAGGAAAGGCGCAAAGCTACACAGAGAAACCCTGTCTCGAAAAAAAAAAAAAGAAAAAAAAAGAAAAAAAAAAAAAAAAAAGAATGTGACTCAAAGGCATTTTCTTTCTTTCTGATTCACATATATTTATGCATGTGTCTATGCAGGTGTGGATGAAGGTACAGGTGTATGACTTCTTCACTCTCTCTCTCCAATTTATTTGGGTGGTATATATGCATGGACATGCATGTAGAGGCCAGAGCAGGACAGCTAGTATCTTCTTCACTCAGCCTTGTGTCCTTGAGATAGGATCTCTCACTGAACCAGAAGTTCACTGTTTTGGCTAAGCTGGACACATCAAGGGTCATTTGGGATCAGCCTGTTTATACACCCACCCCATCCCAACCCCTCTAGGGTTACAGGCACATGCAGTCCTGCCCAACTTTTTATGTAAGTGACAAAAATTCAAATTCAGGTCACTATGCTTACAGACCAGGTGCTCCTGGTTACATTCTCAACACCAGAACAAATCCCATGGAATCTCTCCAACTAGTGGAAGCAGTGAGAGAGTTCACAGCAGACATCTTAGGGGTAGTGCATACGCATGTGAGTGTGAGAGTTTGAGAGTGTGTGTGTGTGTGTGTGTGTGTGTGTGTGTGTGTGTGTGTGTGTGTGTGTGTGTGTGTGTGACTAAAGCATTAGAGTAGAGAAAGGCCCAAGTGAGGGGAAAAAGCAAATTCTGGCTGCCCATATTACCCTCTTTCTGGACACAAAGAAGATTGCCTTGTTTCTGGAACCTGCCCATGCCACTACATACTTAGTAAGGAAGTATGTGTGCAGAGTGGGCATATGTAACAGTGCCATGAAGTCACTGTGCAAAGTCCTGACTTTTACCATTCAGTTCAGCCTTGATCTTCGTTAAAGTCACTTGAATCTCCATTCCTCCACTGTCTGGGTTGACTAGAGAGGTCTCCCATTATTCCAGTTTCCTCCTATCATCTCTATCTTAGTATGATATCTCATGTTTCCTTATCTTGGTACTTGTATGTTCACAAAGGTGGTAGCAGTCATATTTCACCACAAATAGGGTTCAAAATCACTATGAAGTGTAAAAAACAAACTTCATAAGAAAAGACAGAAGTTGATACCAACTTGATATGAAAGTTAATTCACCACCACAACAATCAGAGTACTAATGTAGATCTCACAGGAGAATGTCAAAAATGTAGAAATCAAACTCTAGCTCAAGTGTCTGTCATTCTGATGCTCTTTGTTCTCTCAGTCCTGCAGTTATATAAGCAGAACACAGCTGCCTTTCCTCCATCCCTGCCACCTTCACCTTGGCTTTAGCTTTTTCTGTTCATTCCAAAATGTATGTCATTGCCCTGTCTCAAGCCTTGCCTCTGATCCATTTTACTCACACTTCACTCCTGACTGTTTTTACCTAGTTATCACCCTGTTCTTGATCTACTGGACATGTGTCTCTACTGCTTCTCTCTGGGCTCTCCTCATGGTATCAGTCTAGACCTTCCTGTTAGAGAGATCCATTTCCCATCAACCATTTAGAGGCTCTGTCACTAAGATTATTTGTTCATCCTGTCCCCGCATATGATATCATCTCATCATGTCATACCCAGAATAAAATCAAAGTCCACTGCATACTTTCTTTAGTAGGAACATATGTTTTGTTTCTTCAGCATCCACCCCCAACTCCCATCCCTTTAGCAACAGCACTCTAATATTCCTTGAGCATCAATAACTCTTCCTTGGATAGTATTTTGTTAGGAACTTCAATCATAAAATATATTCAGTTTTGTTAAAAAATTGTCAACAAGTTGCCCCTCTCAAGGATAAAATTCTTGAACAGGTCTGCACGAAGTTCAGGCTGAAAGATTCTAGATATTCTAATGGCAATTCCATACTGCAGCTGTTCAGATGGGACCTAATCCCTCAGTTCACATACATGCCTGGCTCTTGCTCCTCCCTAAGCTAGCACCTTACCATGAGGACAGCCCAGAAAGAAGCAGGAGAAACTGGTGTCCAGTAGGTCTGCTTAGAAAGATTTTTCATCTTCATTTCTATGACTCACATAATAGCTATGTCTTCTCTTTGGTCCTTGTAGATGTAAGCTAGGAGCACCGCAGGAGGAAGGGTAAGATTTTAGCTCTGAGCTCTGACCTCTCGGCTTTCTCTTTTACATTGGTTCTGTGTTTCTTATTTAATAAGATGGTTGGTTACATCTACAGGTCCTTGTTCCCTATTGAATTTATCCTAACATAATAATTCTTTCAGGCTTTTTAACCTCTTGGTGAAAGAACTGCATTAGCTTTTGTTATATATCTAGCTCCGAACCTAACACTTAATAGTGACATTCTTATCTAGCAATGAATAAAATCTCTGATACCCATGGACTGCTAGTGGCTCCCACCTGCTCCCTTCTCTGGAAAACTGCCCTCCTTCACAACCTGTGACTGAGTGGCAGGCAGACAAGGCTAACCTGTTTCTTCATTGAAGAGCCAACTCTATTGTACAACTCACGGATATGCATGGCATTGTGCTGAAGCCTCCTCTACTGTGTGCTGGTTTCTTCCTTCTCCTAAGAGCCCAAATCTCTTCTCAGAGTCTGCTGTGGGAAATCCAAATTCTGGATGATACGGGGACATTCTTAACATCTTCCCTGCCACAGTTCAGATGACAGGAATGCAATTGGGGCTGCTTCATCGGAGCTAATTCCTGGGAAAGTTATCACAGACACACAGTAGAACAAACTAAAAAGTTGACTCATCTATTGAAATCATAAAAAGGTAAACTCAAGTAAAGCAAAGAAGCCACAATGAGCAACTGTGGTGGTATTGTGTTCCCCAAAATATTGTGCACACTAATAAACTTATTTGGGATCAGAGACAGAACAGCCACTAGATAGACATAGGGCCAGAAAATGGTAACACACACCTTTTATCCTATCACTTGGGAGGCAGAGATCCACTTGGATCTCTGTGAGTTTAAAGCCACACTGGAAACAGCCAGGCATGGTGACTCATGCCTTTAATCTCAGGAAGTGAGCCTTTAATCCCAGGAAGTGATGGCAGAAAGCAGAAAGGTATATAAGATGTGAGGACCAGGAACTAGAGCTGGTTAAGCTTTTAGGCTTTTGAGCAGCAGTTCAGCTGAGATTCATTCTGAATGAGGGCTCAGAGGCTTCCAATCTGAGGAAACAGGACCAGCTGTGGAACTGGCAAGGTGAAGTAGCTGTGGCTTGTGCTGCTTCTCTGATCTTCCAGCATTCACCCCAATACCTGGCTCCAGGTTTGTTTTTATTAATAAGAACGTTTATATTCATGCTACAAGCAACCTTTCCATTGTCTTGACAAGATCTTGCCCCTAAAAACTTCCACTGGATAATAAATCGAGAACTAACAGGAACTTAAAATTGGCCATTCGGCTAATTGGTGCTTTTTAAATTGACATAGAATGCAAAAGTATGGGGGAAAGTACAGAATTAAGGAAATGATGTCAACCACAACAACTCTGAGTCATTCCTCACCCTTACTCTGAACCATATTCTGAGGATAAGCATAGCAGAAATCCTCCATGTGCTAGGATTATTGTTGTGTGCCACCACCATGTTCATGTTCAACACTTCTAACTATAAGTATCAATGTTAGGCTAACAGAGAGTAGAGACTGACAGTATTTATAAAGACAAATGCACACTCCTGGGAAATTTATAGTTAAACAAAGCAAGTTAGGACATTTTTTTGCATTTGTTTTTAAAAAACATGGATATGAGAGAAACTAAGAAAGGCATTATGGAACTCCACCAAGCTAAGATTTTGGTAAAGGCAGATCCCCACTCCTGGAAGCAAGGGCTTCACCTTTTGATAGCTACACTACAATGTGAATGAACACACAGGAGTGAGGTACTTTGCATCTAAAGTGGAGCTTTGCCTAAAGGCTGGGTCAGTTTGGAAGTAGTTTGTACAACAGAATAAAAGATTTTTTTTTTACCATCTATAAAAAGGCAAAACTATATCTGTGTGCCACAAAGTTTATGATTCTAATTAATCTTGTTTGACCAGAACCAGAGTAAATAGAGAAAATCATATCCTGTTCCACCTGTTTCACCTATCACCCTTACCCACTAGTGCTCTGGAAGGCTGAGAACTACCTAGGAACAGAAGCAGAAATAGGAGTAGATCTACAGGTGTGATCTGTATCAAGACCTAAGATGCCAGAGATAAAAAGAATGGATTAATTAACTCTGAGTTGGAATTAGAAAAGTCTTCCAAATCCTGGATATGCCTGGACTAGACTCAGAGATGACTAGATACTTCTCAGACATTAACTACAGAGAAGGAGTTCCTAGCATGAAAGAATTAGCACTATTGATTCATGGAGGACTTTATCCTGTCTTATCCTAATCTAATCACAGGAAGAATCTGGGCAAGATGACAAGCACTTTTAATGCCTGCTCATGGGTAAGGGATGCCTGGATTATATAGTAAGACTGTTTCCATGGGAAAAGGGAAGAGATAGAATTCTACCACATTAAGAAACATAGTGGTACCTTGATTATCCTCAGAGCACAAAAGTGTTACAAGTGGGTATAATGGCATTCTTAGAGGGGACAGTATGGCCCCTAAGCAAATAAAGATATATTCTCATGTACAAATAGTAGCAAAAACTTACCTTCCAGAATATCTTATGTAAAAATAAAATCTGTTTCAACATGCCTTTATGGTAGATGATGGTTAGAGGTAATTATAAGCTAGGATTTATGCTTAAAGAGCAATGACATTAACAGACTCTATCAACATGACTGCCTGCATCTATAAACACACAGGTTAGCCTGAGAAAATAAATACACAGCAATACTTGCAGTAGAACTATATTTACTTTGACTGAGATATAGAACCTGAGATTACAACCTCTGATATACAGAATGCAAGGGTGTGTATTTGGACATAAGGTGTATCAGCTAGGAAGGAATGGGAGGAATGGAATGGTCTGTGGCCCTTCAATTCTCAGGATAAAGTGTACATGATATGGTAGAGAAGACAGTGGTAACAGGAAAAAGATCCCATTGTTTTAGCATTGGCACCAGCTGTAGTTTAGTGACTGCGTTAGGCATGTCCGCTAATGAGCATATGGTAGCCCTTTGCTGTTCAAAAGGAAGCTGGTGTATTCTACAGTTTTGTTCTTTGACATGTTATTTATATTTCATCAGTACTTGAATATAAAACAACAATAGCAATGTAGAAGTTCTGTAGACCTGATTTATAACCCCACATTTAATATTTCCTAGATGTGGAACTTTGTGCAAGTCACTGGACCTCTCTGAGCTTCAATTTTCTCTTCTGAAAATGGAGATAAATATATTTTAGTTTCTATGATTATCTCAGTTACTTTTCTGCTCTGTAAAGAGACACAATGACCGAGGAAACTAATAAAAGAAAGCATTTAGTTGGGAACTTGCTTATGGTTTCAGAGGGTGAGTCCATGACCATCAGGTCAGGGAACATGTTAGCAGGCAGGGAGGCATGGAACAGGAGCAGTAACTAAGACCTTATATCCTAATCTGCAAGTTGGAGGTGGTAGAAAGAGCAATATTGAGACCTGTGTGGGCTTTTGAACTCTCAAATCCCACTTCTTGTGACATACTTTCTCTCACAATATCACACTTCCTAATCCTTCCCAAAGAGTTCCACCAACTAAGGACCAAGCATTCAATTATCTGAGCCTATAGAGGCCATTCTCATTCAAACTACCACAATTGTTAATATGAGGATGAAATGATACAATACATGACATTTGAAACTGTTAGCTTCAATAACCTAAAAGTTCAGTGTGTTCTCCCATATACACAAAGCAGATTTTGTCTATAAAATACACTTTGTTCATAAAGTGCACACACATACTCTCTCTCTCTCTCTCTCTCTCTCTCTCTCTCTCTCTCTCTCACACACACACACACACACACACACACACACACACACACACAGAGAGAGAGAGAGAGAGAGAGAGAGAACTTGAATATCTCCATCCTGTGTGTGTGTGTGTGTGTGTGTGTAGATATATATGGAGCTTGAATATCTCGACTGCTGAAAAAGAGAAAAATCAGGTTTGAAAAACAAAATGTTTAAGGAATAATTGTTCCATGGAATTTATTTGAAGCTACAAGAATTTTATATTAGCACTGAAGGCTAGAAACAAGCTTTGTTTTTTTTTTTTAAATAAAATATTGGGGTCATTTCATACTTATTGATGACTGTTGGAAAGATCCAAGTAATAGAGTATGCAAAGTGTTTCACATATTCAGACAGCTACAGAAACCAAGGGTAGTTCACATGTCAGTACTGTGATGGTTGGTGGGCATGGTAGCTCACACCTGTAATTCTAGCATTCAAGGAGCTCTGACAAGAGGGCTTCTAAAAGTTTCAAGCCACTGTGGGCTGGTCTAGCTTCACAGTGAGTTCCAGGAAAGCCTGAGAGCCAGACTAAGAACCTGTCTATAAACAAAAAGAAAGAAGAAATGTGTTGGTTCCAGAAGCTCCAGGCTGTTACACCCACCTACTTCAGAGAATTGATCATTCTACCAATTTTATATGCCCATTTCAAGCAGCTACTATAAAATAATGGGGAAAAGACAAGACTAGTTCTTGGATTAAGACTTTGTTCCATGTAGACTCAGCCATGGGCTCATCAAATTTGTGTTCCTCGTTCTAAATCCACTCATAGTCTTCATGCTGTGATGTCACATCTTGACATCACAGCCAAATATTCCTCATGATTCCTCTTAGGCTCTAGATGGAGTGTTCTGAAGCCCACTCTTAGCATGTACTCTTAAACTTTGAAGTTTCCTAACCAGTCTCCTCTTCTGACCTAACATTCAGGTTTATAACTCATTCTCAGCCCAAGCGGGAACATAACACGGGGATTAAACATTCCTTGCACCAAGCTACCTACGTGCAAACCCTGGCTGTGTTATTCATGTATTACCTTGAGAAAGCTTCCTAACTTCTCTCTGTATTTAATCTTCCTCAACACAAAATGGGGGTGATATTAGAATCTCAAAGAGCTGTGAAAACAATTAGGTTCTGTAGACAAATTGCTAAACGATCTTATTAAATAAAACCCAGAACCAGATATAGGGGTGAAAACCTGAGAGATCAGAGGAATAGGAAAAGCCACAAGCTAACCTCACCTCACTGACACCTCAGTCTCCAAAGAGACCTACTTCCTGTATACCCACACCTAGATGCCTTGCTGTTCTGCTATATCATTTGCTTTCTCTGTCGAGCCACATCACTTCCTATCTGTCTGTACAGACCTCAAGACCTCCATGGTTAACTAGTGTTGGAATTTAAGGCATGTGCCACCATGCCTGGCTTTGTTCCCAATGTAGTCTTGAATTCACAGACAGATCTCTGCCTCCCAAGTGATAGGATTAAAGACATGTGCTATAATTACCTGACTTCTATGTTTAATATAGTGGTTGGGTTTTTCCTCTAATCCTCAGATAAATTTTATGGGGGGGGGGGACACAGATAAAATATCACCATAAGGTTCCTATATGTAAAGCACATAGAAGGGAACTTACATACAGCAATAATCAGCAGATGTCAATTAGAAATATATTCTAGTGAGGACACACTGCTACTTACAGTCTAAGCTGGCCTCTCACATAGCTGGTAAAGTGTCCATAGAGCTAAGTTTCCTGCCTTGTCATGGAACTGGCTACCAGAGTAAGATACACTATATGTGCTCAGAGCTTCCATGAACTAACAATGCACAGCATTTCCCTAACACATAGACTGAAGAAATTGACAACATGGTTCATTAAAACATGGTTCAGACAAATGGTGTCACTCTCTGTCACATATTTAAATTAGCCTTGGTTTCTCCTGAAAGCAATGATTTGAGTTGAGGTATACTCTAAAGAATTAAGTGCTTTGCTTCTCTTGAGTTAACACTTTGCACATTATATGTGTTCTTTTTCCAATGTCAGAAAATCCCAGGAGGCCTTTTAGCCAAGAGAATGACAGGACTGTGTTTTCCTTACAGCCAATGCCAAGATATGTATTATGAATCTTAATTTCAACTCATGAAATAGGGAAAGTAATGACATACATTATATATATGAGGACTCATATATGGAATGACAGGGTCTAGCCAAAAAAGAAAAAGGAAAAGCTTTCTTAACACAGTTCTAGCACTTGATTTCAATCAAATTAGTCAACTGGCATACTCTTTCCAGTGAAGTTGTACATGAAAAAATAAAATACTAGAGAGAGACAGCTTAATGTTCAGCTGGGAAGATATAAAGCAAGGGAACCATTAAACTACCAGCTAACCTCACATTGCATCAAACTAAATGTGTGTGGATGTGGGAAGTTAATATTACACCCTATGCAAAAGAGCATAAAAGCTGACAAATTTTATCTGAATAGATTCAACATATAGTTTATGGTCTGTACATAAAATTCAGTTAGCACAGTGAGCTGAAAAGCTGACTTGGCATACTCTAAAGCGAAAAATGAGTCCTCAAGCATGCGCTGGGTGGCCCACTGATGAGCTAGGCATGCAACAAATTACACAAAGGCCAAGGAGCTTTATTTAGAGTCAGAGATAGTTTCTTTAATTTAAAAAGGAATTATCTTGCTGAGAAGTAATTAGTGAAAAGGAGATGAGGCTGCTTTTATTTGATGGCATCATTTTTATTTGGTAAATTAATACAAATTTAAAAAGTGGACAAAAATCCTTCTTTTGAAACAAAGGGTTTTTAACAATTAGTATGCAATCATAATGAAAAGTATATGAGCTCATTTATACTCAAATTAATAAAAGATTTACAGTGATTTTAAATTTTTGTTATAAGAAAATTAAATAATTTAGCTTCCTCTACCCAGAAATTATATGAAGTTAGAAATGAGAGTGCATGTAAATAAACAAGCTCTTTTTCTATTTTTTCACAGATATTTTAACAAGTGAGTACTTTTAAAAGAAAATAACCAGCTGATTAATAAGATGTTGTCTGTCTCTCAATAAAATAGATTGAAACACAAATGAATAAAACTGTTTTAATGTAAGAATCTATATTATGACTACACATGGCCCAAAGTCTCTTTTTTAAGCTTTGTTCAGCAGCTCTAGGATAGATAGATACATATACTTATTTTTGGCATATGGATATTTTATATGCAAATATCATCCTGATCTAATATTAAAATCAAAGAAATATGCATTTCAAATGGTGTATGTGAAGGAAATGATGAGAAAAACTCCCACAGTGTAACTTCTCAGTTCATGTATTTTTGTGGCTCTCTAGCATGCTTATATGTTAACTTGAAGGCTGTGATTTTATTCAAAGTACTAAATATAAAAACAGAAAAACTTTTGTCAGATGGGAAGGCTAACTGGATAATTTAAAATTAGACAAGGGATACACAGAAGGTAAAACAGCATTGCTCTCAATTGTCCACCAAAACTAGATGACAAGATCTTAATACCAAAGGCACTACTCACTGGTTATAGGACATGGAGAAATCAAGCTAGAATTGATCTGAAAAGGTACTCATTGCTGTCTAGTTTTCAGAATGTCAGACAGTGGAATCAGGTTGCAGAAGGTGAAAAGTCATCAATGGTCTTACAAACTACAACATCAATCTATAAGGTAAGATATGACCACTGTTACAATAATTTCATGACTGTTAGAGATGATAACCAATTGCTTTTTCATTGGATTTTATTATTGCTTCATAGGAGAAATTCAAAACACAGTCATAAGCCCACTGCTACGGAGGTAATTGGCTCTAGGGCAGAACCTACTATGGTTGTTTATATCCATAGACTAGTTTGTCTCTCAGCCCTGATAGAAGCTTCTCTTTGCAGTGAGCAACAGTTACAGCACAGGCTCATAACTGCTCAGAAAAAGTTAACTATTGAGTTCCATCTCTAAACAGGGTATTATTATCTCTGCTAAACCCAAAGCCCTCCAAGACTCAGGGAACAGGAAATGGAAAGAATGTAAGAATTAGATGATAAGACTGTTATGCAACATTGTATTCTGAAACAGCTATCTGCACTCAAGAACATCACAACATCAGTGGCTACCTGTACAGATCGGCATAAGACTGAGTCAATCAACATGCCTGCTTAATAGAGGAGGTGGTCATGAGGGCCTAAGGACAATTAATGGTTGCTAGTGGAGGGGAGTAATATTCTTGCAAAGTAGAGCCACTGGTAACTTGACTTTGCTAATGTAAATAACCCCAACTCATGCTTATGCAAGTAACTCTAATTGAATACAGTGAGTCACCCATGCACACACACACAGACAGGAAAGTAGGAGGGATACTTATTGGGAAGAAGAGTATTGGGGGATATTGTTTCACAGTGTGAGCCCCAAGTTTGCATTTGCATTAATTAAATAAAATTAACCTTTGGTCAGGAGGCTGAGTTAGCAACTAGTTAACAGAAAGTAATCACAAAGCATCAGAGGGCATCTGGAAGAGATAGAGAGATACACCAGGAAAGAAGAAGGTGGGATCTGGAATGGTACATCTGTTTTTGTTTGGCAGAGTGGAAGAATACTCTCTTTGGGAGAAGCCAACAAGAAGAGAAGGTTGGCTAGGTGCTACTCAACCTCTCTGAGCTAGCAGGTTTTCACTCCAGCCTTTGAATCTCCAGTTCTATTTATAAATAGAATAGAGATTTAGTTAAAGCTACCTTTAGCGGCGATGGAAGAGCCAGTGCCTGCAGGAACAGAATTCCCACCAGACTGTGACCTGAGTGGCCAGGCCACTGCCAGAGAAGCAGGCTGGTAACTGCAGGAGTCACAATTGCTAGCTGAAAAAGCAGTAGATTAAGGCATAAGCACTGTGCTGAAGTTAAAACAACAGGACTTCAATGAGGGCAAAGAAATAAGAGGATAATAAGGTTTATGATCAAATTATACACACATATGTATTATATATACATATTTGTGAAAAATATATAAATTAAAAACAAGAAGCTAAAAGAACAAAAAATATCTAAATGACTACACATTTTTTCTTCAGTTCTCAGTGTGTAACTGGAGTTAAATAATCTTTAATCTGACTTACAACAATGTTCTCTCATTTAAAAAAATGTCCACAGGTGTCATTTTAAGCAATTGTAATTTTCAAATTAATACTAACATTTAGGACACCTACTATGAGTCCCTAACATAACACCTATTTGCTACAGGAACCAAAAGGGTTGCCTCTACTAACTGTATTTGACACTTGCACAAATATCATTTGAAATGGTATTAGCACAAGCATTGGTAAAACTCAGAGCTAGACTCTACAACAGTTATTTCTCTGCTTTTTCTCCTGCTGCCAGGCTCTTCCATGATCTCCAGCAAGCACCAACACATCATCCCATGGGTCAAAGTTCAACAATTAGTTGTTGAGGGAGGCCCCACACTTGACTTTCTAGACTAGGTAATTCCCTACTATAAGGATTATTATCAATAGGAACCTTTCAGTAAAACACAGGTCACAGTCACAATATTACTAATGTACATGTAACTGATGAATGTTTACTTGCCCTTAATACTGTATGTACAAGCCACTGTATCAACAGTGTGTCTGTATTCCCAACCCATTAAATTCCTAGCACCAATCAAGTTAACTTATCACAAAGAAAATTTTTACCACCCCTATTCCCCAATATCACATACCAATCTTTAAAACAATCATAGGACTTTCACTTTTAATTTATAGCACATTATAGTAATAATTATTTTTAAAATTTTTAACTCAGATCATATTTAAAATTGTGTGGGCACATACCTGTTTTATCCTTGAAGTAATTTAGATTACACCCTTAAAACTGACTCTCCCTCACCTAGAAGCTATCAACTATCCATTGTCTTCAGTTAGGGGTAGAAAATTGTAATCCCCTCCCCATTTATGCTACAATATTCACTGGCTTGAACTTGTGCAGGTCTTGCACAGGCAACCCCAGGTGCTATGAACTCATGATACAGCAGCCCTGATGTATTCCAAAGACACTGATTGACTCCAGTCCTTCCTAACCTCCAGCCTTTTCATTCCTTCTTCCCTCCTTTCCAAGATGGCCCCTGAGTCTTGGGGAAGAGTGTAATATAGATAGCACATCTAGTTTAGAGTACTTCCCAAACACTTAACCTCTGCAATGGGATCAGGTGCAGATTTCTGTGTTAACGACTATCCACTGCACAAAGAAACTTCTCTGATGAGGACTGAGAGCTGTACTAATCTATGTGCATAGATATACAAACTTAGAGGGAAGTTTGAAGTTTTTAAACTACTTTTTAAAACATTTTAAAAGTATTTATGCTGGGCATGATGAGGTCAAGTCCACCTTAAACTATATAAGACCATGCCCACTACTCCATCCCCAAAGTATCTATGTGTTCACTTGTTTTAGATAACATGAGTTTCTTATTCTTAATTAACATCTATTTGTTTCCCCCTTTTAAGTAAACCATTTTACATCCTGTCTCCATTTATCTACTAATAACTTAGTTTCATAAATATCAAAATTATTATAAAGAAAAATATTAATCAATTGTCTTTTATACCAGATAAATATATTTTTCTCAATTTCATTTGGATTTTACTTATTTTGTGGCAGTTCTGAAACTGAATTTTAAAATTTTATTTTTTCATTTCTCTAATTAATTTACTACCCTACAGATATCTAATAGTCTAAGTTACTTTCTACCTATTAATTTCACATTTAATTATTCTGGATGCTTCCTACTCATGAATATTGTAAGTTTACAGTAAGAAGCATGAATTTAGATTTGATCGACTTATTTATTTATTTACTTATTTGTGGGTTTGAGACAAGGTCAGTATGTATCCCAGGCCAGCCTTAAACGTTGCTAATCATGCCCTCTGCTAAAATTATACTCTTGAGTGAGCACAACCAGCTCTTTGCTCTAAACAACTGTAAACTAATTATATTGACACTTGTTTTGTAGACTCTTTGTAGTAGAGTTTTCAGCATATGAAAATATCTTTATCAGGATTTTTTTTGTTTTGTTTTTAATACTGTTCTCTCTCTCCTGCAGGGCATCCTATCCTAATGGCACTCTCACCTATGTAGGGTCTGACAACAATGAACACTGAATCCTGCTCCCTTCTCATTATCCATCCCAAAGAAATTTTCACTGAGTAGTTTCAAAGATTTGGCACTGGTTGTATCATTTTTTTCTCACCTTCCCGTTGAAAATCCCTCTCCACAAAGGAAGTGGCTCAGCCCCTCTGCATAGCCAACTTCTCCACTGTAAACCCCATGCTCTTGCTGAGAGTCTTTGCATCCTTTCTCTTTGACAGGTTTGTGGTTTTGTTTTGTTTTTAACTTCTTCGTGAACTATTTACTCCTTCAAATGTTCATCAGTTTCTTTTAAAAAGTAAACACTGGCTGGGCAATGGTATACATCTTTATTCCCAGAACAT